>NC_048307.1:78385731-78447757 GCF_013100865.1 Trachemys scripta elegans | reverse complement strand
CTCGGGGGGGTGTGGGGGGAGGGGTTCGAGCTGCGTGTGTGGTGTGTTGGTGGGAGCTTCCCTCCGGTTGTGCGTGCGGGGTGATGTTATTTGCGGTTTCTAACATTCCTTGTTGAACCTGCTGCTTCCACCCTCTCACCCCCCCCCCCCCATACTGACTCCATCTAACCCTGGTCTGATGCTTTCCCCCCAGGGTACAAAATCCCCGTCATTGAGAATCTGGGTGCCACCTTGGACCAGTTCGATGCCATCGATTTCTCTGACAATGAGATCCGCAAGTTGGATGGGTTCCCTCTGCTGAAGAGGCTGAAAACATTACTGATGAATAACAACAGGATATGGTATGGGGCTATGGTGCTGCGGTATGGGGCTATGGGGCTATGGTGCTGCGGTATGGAGCTATGGTGCTGCAGCATGGGATAGCTTTGGGGGTGGGGGGGTGGAAGGAGTCCCGGGGTGCAGCCAGTTTTCAGGGTTGGCTTTTCCTTGTATCATTACAGTGGTGCAATTTACAAATAGCCAATGATTATTTTAATGGAAGAAGGCAGCATGTTGCAATATGGAGCAGCACTGTAGCCTTCTTCATTTTCAGTGTGCTTTACAGGCGCTGATCCTCATAACTCCTGGGTCAAGTCAATAAGTATTATTCTCATTTTATGGGGAGGAAAACTAAGGCATAGAGTTTGTGATTTGCTCAAAGCCTCAGATAGTCAGTAGCTTTTGTTTACCATTCCTGTGCTCAGACCAGTGAAAAATGTAAATCATGCTCAGGAAGTTTGGGGCATTGGTAAGTGGAGCACAAAATGGACGTGATCGGAGGTAATTTACAGTAGCAAATAAAAATCCAAACTGTTTTACTTGAAACAGGGTGAATGATTCCAAAACCAAATGTGTATGCGTGTTTTTATTATTAAAATTTATTACCAACCTACATCAGATTTTGATTATTTTTTTAAATATTAATTTTAGTCGGATCGGTGAAGGACTTGAACAGGCCTTACCCAACCTTCAGGAGATCATTCTTACCAATAATAGCATTGTGGAGCTGGTAAGTTACTTATTAAAAAATTGATCAAATCAGTTTGAATTGTGCACATATTTGTATATGATGTTGTTACATGGCTTTTTTGAAAGGTGACTAAAACCGCTTTAATGTATTAATCACAGATTATCTTGAGGATAATTTTTGACATGCAGTGAAACATAAGATTTTACTGATAGAAGGTTTTTCTAGGAAAGACATAACACAGTAACATGTAAATAGAACTATTTGCATGCGTAAAAGTTAAGTGTGTGCAGGATTGTGTATGGGACTGTGGCCTTCATTAGAATGTACCGTTTGAAGTTGGATATTGTGTTGTTTATTACAAAAAGGTCAGACTTTTCTTTAATTTTCCAGTTTGATTAGGCTCATGCCTCTTTTACGCTTTTACGATGTAAAATGGGCATGGAACTTTAAAAGAGAATAGGAAGCTTTCACAAGGGTCACTTTATTGCTTTGCAGTTAAACAGCTCCAGGTCTAAACACACAGACTGAAAGAAGCAAAATCTTGTGAATTAAAAAAACCTGAAATGCTCATTGTGTAAACTTTTTTTTTCATGGCTATTCAGGAATCATGCAATATTTTTTCCTAGTTCCTATGTTAGCATTCACAAGCCTGTAATGCAAACGGTTTTATTATATACCCTCTTTAGGCTAAATTTTGTCCTCAATTATTACACCTGTGCAGCTCCATTAGCATTGCACAGGCATAAATAAGGGCAGATTTTAGTCCTTGGTGTGGGACTTGAGGCAGATTTGAAGTCCCTGATGGCATGGTTAGGCCTTGCCTACACTACAAAGTTTTGTTGGCAAAAGTTATGGCACTTTAATTAAAGCGCTTTAATTAAAACTGCTGTTCCATGTCCACACTATGCTCCTTGTGTCGGCAGAGTGCATCAGCAGTAGCAGCTCTTGCATCCATACAGAGAGCAGTGCACTGTGGTAGCTGCAGGGTGCTATGGGAAAGATTTGAAATGCCTCCATGGGGCAGGTACAGCGTCACATGTAGGTTTCTCAATCCCATTGTTCCATGGGCATCCTAATAGATTGTCAGCCGCTTTTCAACTGAAATGGGTGTGGGGAGAGTTGTGTGTCTGGGGTGGGGGAGAGAGCAGGCTGACCGACCTGTCCTGAGGCAAGAGAAGGGGAACACCCCACCCCTCCCTGGTCAGCCCCCGGCTCTGCTCCTCACAGCAGTCTCTCCCGAAGCAGCCCACTCTGCCTGCCTGCCTATGGTTTTGTGATTGCGAGTTCTCCCACAGCCTCCTCAGCTGCAGGGGGCAGCATCCTGAGCAGCTCTGTGAGCTGAGGAATGTCAGAGCAGCAGGGCAGTCCATCCCCAAAGCAGCAGTCTGCCTGCCATTGTGTTACTAGTACAGAACAGAAGCATTCCAAGATGGCAGATACTTCCCAGAGCTTTGAAAGGGGAGGAGCGCATGCTGCAGGGCAGCAAAGATCAAAACAGGGCAGGCATTGTGGGATACTGGTGGAAGCCAGTTATGTGGACAAAACAAACAGCAGTGTCTACACTGATGCTTTGTCGCTTTAACTTTGTCGCAAAAAGCTTTACGCCTCTCGTTGAGGTGGTTTTATTTTGTCGGCAAAACAGAGTTTTGCCACCAAAAGTAGCTTTGTAGTGTGTAACCTCCCTTGTTTTGTTGGCAAAAGGCAGATTTTGCCACCAAATCTCTGTAGTGTAGACAAGGCTTTATCTGCTTAAGCCTTATCTCCTTGTGCTATTTATGGCCTAAGACTAAAATTTATTTTACCTCTTCCCTTTCTCCCCCCCCCCCCATTATTTTTAAGGTATTTTTATCCTAATGATATTCAGAACATTTAAGAGCAATTATTTCTTGAATGAAGGTTTATGCACCATGAGTACTTGAGATATTGTTAAGTACTTTGTTTATATTTCTAGAAAAAATATTTACAGGTCATTGTAAAAAATTACGCTCTTTAATTTGGCCAACTTTAAAAAAAAAAAAAAAAGTTTGAAATGAACATGGTCTTTATCCTTTTTTATAGTCAGATATCCTTTACAGTACCCCATACTACCAACCATTTTTGCTTACCCGCTATTTATATGAGTGCTTGGATACGCTAGAGGCTAATGATCTTCCATTACAAGTTTTGGACTCCTGTTAAGTTAGAACAGGGGTAGGCAACCTATGGCACGTGTGCCAAAGGTGGCACGTGAGCTGATTTTCAATGGCATTCACACTGCCCCGGTCCTGGCCACTGGTCCGGGGGGCTCTGCATTTTAATTTAATTTTAAATGAAGCTTCTTAAACATTTTAAAAACCTTATGTACTTTACATACAACAATAGTTTAGTTATATATTATAGACTTATAGAAAGAGACTTTCTAAAAACATTAACATGTATTACTGGCACGCAAAACCTTAAATTAGAGTGAATAAATGAAGACTCGGCACACCACTTCTGTGAGGTTCTTACCCACGAAAGCTTATGCTCCCAATACTTCTGTTAGTCTTAAAGGTGCCACAGGACCCTCTGTTGCTTTTTACACTTCTGAAAGGTTGCCGACCCCTGAATTAGAACATAAGAACGGCCATACTGGGTCAGTCCAAAAGTCCATCCAGCCCAGTATCCTGTCTTCTGACAGTGGCCAATGCCAGGTGTCCCAGAGGGAATGAACAGAACAGGGAATCATCAAGTGATCCATCCCCTATGGCCCATTCCCAGCTTCTGGCAAACAGAGACTAGGGACACCATCCCTGCCCATCCTGGCTAATAGCCATTGATGGACCTATCCTCCATGAATGTACCTAGTTCTTTTTTGAATCCTATTATAGTCTGTTTTAAGATTACTTATTGTGTTCCCATTATTCAGGGTGAACTGGATCCTTTGGCAACGATTAAATCACTGACTTACCTGAGGTATGGAACCTTAATGTGTATGAACAGATCTTTTTAATGTACAGCTATACTTGCTTTTATAAAAATCTTACATATTATCTTATGCTTACTATTAGCCACTGACTTAGTTCTTTGTTTTGAAATGGCTGTTTTTTCCATTGGACCAGGCATGTGTTTTAAATGATGAATCAATAAACAAAATGCCCATTAGTCTACAAAAAATACATAGTTTTTAATGAGTGAAATTCTTCAGTTGCCACCAAATCTGTCAAAGTAAATAGGAATTAGCCATTATGTTTATATTAAGTGTGATGTAAGCAAACAACCATCTCTATTGTATATTTTACCTTCTCAGAATTAAAGTTTGAGATCTATTGTTTCAAAATACTCTAGATTAAATCTAAATCACATGCTGTTCAGCAGAGGGAATTGCATCAAGCCAGGAGTTCAATAAGAGATCATGAGCTAGAATCGGGGTGGGGGGAATGGAAAAGTTCAGATTTTTTTTTTTTTGTTCTAGATATATGATCGATTACAGTTGTGTTTGTGTTTTCATTTTGAGAAGTGTTTGAACTTCTGTGCTAAAATCTTCTATAGTAAAATTCACTAAGCTGGTAAACTAGACTCTTAAGAACAAATTTTCACTCTTTCCTAGAGATCAAGAGCAGTGTTACTGCATTTATTTAGTGTGCAATCTTAAAGCTTAGCATGCAACTTCTTTAAAAGAAGCAGTCTCTTGTATTCAGAATGTCTTTAACATCTTTCTTTACTTCATAGTATTTTAAGGAACCCTGTAACAAATAAGAAGCATTACAGATTATATGTAATCCACAAAGTCCCACAAATCAGAGTGTTGGATTTCCAGAAAGTGAAACTAAAAGTAAGTGGCATTTTTCCTAGCCTCTGTGTAATTAGGATCTTTGAGTTAGACATTTGTTCTTGTTTTATTTGATTGAAAATTTAATGGTGTTGCAATTTGTGCCCTCCCCCTGACCCACCAATGTTTGTAAGCTACATTTACATCAATATTGGTGTCTAATGAAATACATACTTTGGGGCAGCTTTTACTTTACCAGTTCATTGTTTCAATAGCTTAATTAAATAGCTTAAACCACCAGTGTTTAAGTAAAAAGGACAGAGAAGATCCAAACTGTAGTGTTCTGAGTACAGCAGCAGATCGTTAGTGAAAGAAATAGGAAATCCTCACACAAACCTCTACTCCATCTGAGGACGAAAAGGTGGGGAAGAACTTCCTCTGGGAAGTGTCTGAGACTGCCATACTCAGAGTTTAAGCCTTTTTCTTATTGTCAAAGTGCTTCTAAATCTAGTGTTGAGACACCAGTCTTCGCTGATCCAAGAAGTCTTCAGTCTATTTATTTTCAAGGAAAGAAGCTATGCAAAATGCACATGTTCCTATTGAAATTAACTTTGTGTGTGTGTGTGATATCGCTGTAGGAGCGTCAGGAGGCAGAGAAAATGTTCAAGGGCAAACGGGGTGCACAGCTTGCAAAGGATATTGCCAAGAGAACAAAAACGTAAGATAAAGAGAACCAATTTAAACTGGCATTTGCCTTCAGAAACACCACTTGGGTTTCCCTGTGCAGCAGTAGAGTAAATTGAAATGCCATTTGTTAACAGGATGTCTTAATATCTCTGGTAGTGTGTCACCAGATACGCTGGCTCCAAACATCCTAGTCTTGGATGGTGGTGAATACCATTGCTCAGAAACACCTTTTTTTAAAGGTGACTTCTCATTACAGTCTGGGCAGCAGAACTCAGCTGTTCAGCAACATCCAAGTTAATGGCTTAAATCCAATGCATAATCTTCTTAATGCAGGAGGCCTGTTTCTCTTCATGAGCAGATAAAAGGGTGGGAGGTGGGGAAGCTGACCTGCTGGTGTTTCTGAAGGAAGCAGTTCTTCATTGTATCAGTTTATTAACAAAGATAAGATACTACACTTGATTGAATGCAATACTTCCAAAGTTAAAACTTTGGAAGTTAGAGAAGCAGATGTCATTCATAGGGATGCTAATAATATGCCTTTATTTTTCTTTCAAGTTTCAATCCAGGTGCTGGCTTGCCAACTGACAAAAAGAAAGCTGGGCCCTCCACAGGAGATGTTGAAGCAATTAAGGTAACATTTGTAGGACGTGATGTACAGGGAAAACTGAAGTAGGGAAACTGCCTAGGATCAGAAATGTAGTGATGTTAGGTGCCCCCCTTACTGGTAACTGCTTACTCATAACTTTCCAAAGTAACAGAGGAAAAATGTGTTCTGATCACTTATATACTGTACCTTTTATGTTCTGGGTTTCTTGTTGCAGAAATCTGTGACGTTTTATTGGACTTCCTTCTTTGTGTCCTTTTCTTGATCTTAGTGACATCTTGTTCTCAGTTTAGATTTGATCACAGAGTAAGACAACATACTGTATCTCTACAGTGCAATTTTAGTTGACTGTTCTTGAAGCAGATGTTTTTTACATATTAATTGCAGCAGCTTGTTAACATGTTGAATGAGTATTGATCAGCTTGTTGGTCTTCCCCTTTTAGAATGCCATAGCAAATGCTACAACTTTGGCTGAAGTGGAGAGACTCAAGGGTTTGTTGCAGTCTGGTCAGATACCCGGCAGAGAACGAAAAACAGGTAATCGTATACTTTTGTTACTTTTCTGTTTTGTCACAGAGTGATTCAGTAATATAAACAGCATGAATCAGAAGCATAACTTTTTAAAACTTTGCCTGGAACTTGACATAATCTCAATCAGTGGGTTGAGGTAGATGGGTTATGTAGTTGGAGATGGTTAAAAAAGAATTGGTGTCATCAATCAGTCTGATTCTATTTCCAAAAAGTTAAAAGGATGTAACAAGGGGGTGGATATTTCATACTGCATAAATCAAGAAAGATAAACTTTTAGACACAGTGAAAGGATGCAGGAATATTAATCCCTTTTAGATGGAACACTTGTGAAGTATAGTTGAATTTGACTAAAATCATTTGTGCAAAATTTGATAACCTCAAATACAGAAGCTTAATTTTCTGGGTCAGTTTGCTGACCATAAAGATGCCAGGTAATCTGACCTTTTTAGACAGTAGAAGACATAGACTATGGGGAGTTTCTCAGTGGGAATAAAGCAAGCTGCATATCAGACTAGGCAGTGACAAGGTCAGATGTTACCATGGGTATAACTCAAAACTGTGCCGTAAAATAATTTAACCAATAACTGTAGGTGAATGTGAGAATCTTCAAATCATATACCCCATCTGAAAAGTGGGGATAAAGAGATTAGTGTCTGTAAAGTCTTAACAGGTATTAAATAGCTCTGATGTATCCATTTTGTAGGACCCACAGAGGAAGTTGAAGAAGAGATGGAAGAAGACACAGTTCCCAATGGATCTTAAATGGTATCTTCAGGTGATCTGAAGAATGTGTAGTATTGTATCATTGTCTATGAATACATTTCCACGTTGACATAGTGATAAGTTAATAACATTACCCCTTTTACAAAATGTATTTTTGTTACCTGAGGCGCTTTAGAAGTCCTGTTGGTGTGTTTGAAATTTCCATTGTAAATTTTATACTGTACATGAAGTCAAATAAAACACCATTTCCTTTCTCTGCAGGCGTTATTGTGACAATTTATTTTCCGTGGGCCTAAAATGGATTTAATATCCTCGTCTTCCTTGCGTTTCTTCCAGTTGCCTTTTCTTTAACTCACTCTTGATATTTAGTTACTGGTGAAATTTTTATTTTTTTTATTAATGGAGATATCCCATCTCCTAGAACTGGAAGGGACCTTGAAAGGTCATCAAGTTCAGCCCCCTGCCTTCACTAGCAGGACCGGGTACTGATTTTTACCCCAGATCCCTGAGTGGCCCCCTCAAGGATTGAACTCACAACCCTGGGTTTAGCAGGCCAGTGCTCAAACCACTGAGCTATCCCCCCCCCCTGTCTTCATATGATTTAAACTGTCAGTTATTAAAATACGAATATAAATATTGACAGTGCTATACACAACTGTGGGGAAAGCAAAAAATTACACATAAATAAACTGCCCATGGTCTATATTTGGTTAGCTAAAATGTAATTACTGAACTTTGAATTTAGTCAGTTGGCTAACCCTTATTTTCTTTTGAAAAAACGAGGAGTCCTTGTGGCACCTTAGAGCAGGGTTCAGCAACCTTTCAGAAGTGGTGTGCTAAGTCTTCATTTATTCACTCTAATTTAATTTAAGGTTTAGCGTGCCAGTGATACATTAACGTTTTTAGAAAGTCTCTTTCTATAAGTCTGTAATATATAACTAAACTATTGTATGTAAAGTAAATAAAGTTTTTAAAATGTTTAAGAAGCTTCATTTAAAATTAAATTAAAATGCAGAGCCTCCTGGGCCGGTGGCCAGGACCTGGGTAGTGTGAGTGCCACTGAAAATCAGCTCGCATGCCGCCTTTAGCACGCATGTCATAAGTTGCCTACCTCTGCCTTAGAGACTAATAAATTTGTTAGTCTCTAAGGTGCCACAAGGACTCCATTGTTTTTGCTGATACAGACTAACACGGCTGCTACTCTGAAACCTAACAACAACAAAAGTTATGCATCTGTTAACTAGGGCAAGACCTCAGTTTTGTGTTATCCAAAGATCACAGTACCAGCAGCCAATTAGGTCAATGTTTGTTAATTCAGCAGTCATCCTTCTCATCAGCACTCATGCAACTTGGTAATGGGAAGCTGTCTCCCATCTACGAAATTACCCTAGGAGATCTGTGTAACTTCTGTTAGCATAACTGCAGTATGTATAAAATAAACCATTGCAAAGATACTGCAGTGTTAGAGCTCCTAAACCTCTTGCCCCACAATGCCTTTTCAGTCACCATGCTTGAAGCATGCCTTTAAAAGGTCTGAGTCAGCTAGACTCCAAAAGAGTAGTATGCTGAGTGTTGCTGCATAAGCATGCCAGATCACTCATGGTTGCAGGCTCTTCCCTTTGCAAGCCAAACCAATGAAGCAGTAGACTGTCTGTCTGCCTGGGTGTAATGAACTAATGCCATCAAAAAGAAAAACAGGACAGATGTGCCGTGGAGCAGCGTGATTAGGGGCAGGGGGGTAGTGGCCTAGGTAAGAGTGAGCATGTACCAGTGATGCATAACATTGTTAAAAACACCAATCTGCTGTTCAGAGCTCTGTTGAAGGACAAGTAGTAGAGAGTCCTAAAATGACATGCAGCCGTACAGAAGAGCAGCGGGGGAGCGGACCCAGGAAGCTAGGATGAATGCAGGCAGAGAGTATCTAGAAGCTGCAACTGGGGAACCTATCTGGGAAATGAACAGCAGTCAGCTGTCTGAGAAGATCGGCATCCTGCAGCCAGCAAAGGCGCTAAGAGATGAAGAGTAGGGAGACTTGTTCTTAAAAGCTGATGCTAGTGCGAAGGAGGCTTGAAGTGAGGGCTGGGTGTAACCAGTGCCAAATCATGGCTGTCTCAGGCAGCAGAAGGGGTGTAACAGAGTAGGTCACAAGGGCTGGCAGCTCATGCAATGAGGGATGCACTAGCAAATGCAGAGAGAGGAAGAAATGCTCAGTTCTTCCAGGCCAGTACCAGCTATTGGCAGCCCCTCTTCCTGCAAGTCACAGCCATTGCACACAGGGATGCAGATCTCCCGAAGTCCAGGACCGGGCCATGGCTTAAGAGACAGGGTCTGGGGGCCTCCACCGCCTGCAGCCCCTGTGGCAGCTGCACCCATCACTCCTTCCCCAGGGCGGGCAGCTGGAATCCAGGGGCGGAGCCTGGGGCAGTAGTGATAGATCCGGGCTCCTCAGACTCAGAGCACCTCTTCCCTTTGATTGGTCTAGGGATACCCTCGCTCCGCTTCTCGATTGCTTATCATTGGGCTGAACGTCTGACAGCCCGTGCTGATTGGTTTAAGTTTTGGCCTTCCACCCCTATCGCTTGATTGGCCGCAGCTTCGATCCCTCTTCTTTTGATTGGTCTCTGCCTCGTCTCTTTACGGACCGCCGCCCCCTGATCTTTCTTGTAGCGCGATTGGTCAGCAGCAGCAGCAGCGCTGTTTTCTGATTGGGGGAGCCTCTGGCTACGTGTCGCTAGCTCGAGGACGAGCGCCGGGGGGCGGTGCCGGCTCCCGGAAGTGGCGCTCAGCCGGACTGGCGGAGTGACTCCGGCTCGCGGTGAGGGGAGGCCGCGTCCGCCGCGATGGATCTGGGCCGGGGGGCGCCGGATCTCGGCAGGCCCGCGCTGGAGGAGGAGGGGATCCAGGCCCTGCAGCAGTCGGGTGAGAGGCCGGGCGGGTCGGAGCCCCGGGCTGGGGCAGGGGCGGCCGCCCTGGGGCCGGGCTCGGGGGGTAACGCCCGCCCCGACGGGGCCGGGTCGATCGTGAGGGGGGGGGGGCGCTGGGGGGCGCTCCCCCCCCCCCCCCAGCGCGCAGCCTGCCCTGGCCCGTGGGGTGGCGAGGGGCGACAGGCCCCATACGAGTGTGTGGGGTGACTGGCCCCCGGCAGCGAGTGGGAATCCAGCCCCAGCCTTGGCACCTCCGGCTTGACGCGTCCGTCTCCTCTCTCCCCCCAGTGGGCTCGCTGCTGGCCAGCTACGGCTGGTACCTCCTCTTCGCCTGCATCGCCGTCTACCTCCTCGTTCAGAAGTTGGCTGAAAAGAGGAGAGCCCAGAGGAGGAACCGACCCGAGGCAGCTGGGGTGCCGCTTGGTTTGTACATCTCCGTTGGCTCTGGGGTGGTACGTTCGCTTGCCCCGGGAACCTTCCGCTATTTAGATCAGCGGTTCTCAAACTGGGACTGCTGCTTGTGTAGGGAAAGCCCCTGGCGGGCCCCACCGGTTTGTTTACCTGCCCCGTCCGCAGATCCGGCCGATCGCGGCTCCCACTGGCCGCGGTTCGCTGCTCCAGGCCAATGGGAGCTGCTGGAAGCGGCGCGGGCCAAGGGACGTACTGGCTGCCGGACCTGTGGACGGGGCAGGTAAACAAACCGGCCTGATCCGCTAGGGGCTTTCCCTAAACAAGTGGTGGCCCCAGTTTGAGAACCACTGATCTAGATCCTTTACAGTGGGTCCTTGTACTTAATATCTCGGAAGGCTTCCCAAAGTCATGGTTATTGGTAGAATATCAGACCTGTGCAGGGCTTTAATAAACACCAATATGTAGCAACGTTCTTTTTCTAAGGATCTTATGAACTAACACAGATGTGATACCCAAGGCAACTTTTCAGGCGTCAAAGGTGCAGAGCCCTCATTGGCGAGGAGATCAGTGGAGGAAGGCTTAGTGAAAGATCTGGCTTTGAAGACTAGGAAGATGGAGGGAGGCCTGAAAGGAAAAGGGAGAAATAAAGGAAGTAATGAGGAGAAGTGCTGCAGGAGAGCATAGAGTTTGGGGATAGTGGGTCTTGACTATGATCTTGAAAGCGGCGTGTTCTGTATAGTGACGTAGATGATACTGTGGTGCCCAAATACTTCAGGGTTCGTCACTACGGAAGTTGAGCACCTTATAGAATTGACAGAGAAACTGCAAGATGTTTGATATGCTTTGCAAACCCGCCTGATTAGTATTTGCCAGTCACTTCCTTCTTCATGTTATCCCTTAGCACCATCCACTTCCTACGTAATATGAGTGCATAGTTGTCTGCTGTGTATGCTATCTTATCTCTTGAATTGTGGCTCTAGGTTGTAAATTGTATGCAGTTTTGTATTCCAGGTTTTGTTTAAGTTGGATTCAAGCTGAGGTAAAGCAGGAGGTACACTTATGGTGCTCTGTAAAGAGTAATTGTTTGGCACTGACTCAGGCTGGCACACTGGCAGCGTGGAGCCTTTAAACCACCTATTGCCTTCCCGTTGCATGCTGGCTTTCTTTAATAGGGATAACTGGATTTCACTGTGCAATGAAACCATACAGGAATCTTTTTTCTAAAAATTGTATTCCATTGTTGCAGGCTGCAATGGAAATACTAAGTCACAGGAAAAAAATTGACATGCAAAACATGCAGTATTCTACCCAACTACTGCTGAAACTTCTCTAGCCAAACAATTGTTTATTCGTGATTTAATACATATTAATATAAAACTCATGCATATAAAATGTTAATACAGGGAAGCTTTATAAATAGAAAATGCTGAGTAAAATATCTGAGGGTTTTTGTTTTTCTTGGAAGTCAGCCTTTTCCCCTGTGACACTTACAAAAGGCAGCAGGGAAAGAGGTGGATACAACAGGTGGTCTGTCTCAGGCTGTCTGCTTTCTCCTTGGAGGAAGAGTGTATAATATCTTCATAAATCATGCCTCTGTTGACAGAGCGTGTTGGATCTTCCACTTTATTGTTATGATGAGACAAGCAGGAGCAATTGGAAAAGGAATGGGAGGGAGTCTGGACTGGTTTGTTAATGATTCTTAATAGAAAAAGTTCTGTATGTAGATGAAAGTGGATTCTCTGCAAGAGTATGGGCAAGTAGTTCTGAAATAATTCTTACCAAGCAGTTTCAAACACTAGAATGGCAACTTTAAATTGTTGATGGGTGGGTTAACTTTAATGGGTTAATGATCATTCCAAAAATTCTAAATGGGATCTGCAGTTGGATCAGTATATAAGTTATTGGAAAAGATTAATTACAAAGTAAGCTTCAGCTACAGTTTCTTCCAGAGCAGCTATAAAGCTGTATGGTTACACTTCTGTATCAAGATTCTTTGAAGATGATCGTGTTGCCAACTTTTTTTTCCGTGATCTCCTAGAACCTGATGAAGTGGTGAGACGACAGGAAGCTCTGGCAGCAGCTCGCTTCAGGATGCAAGAGGAGTTGAATGAACAAGCTGAAAAATTCAAAGAGAAGCAAAGACAGGTAATGTGAGGGCCAGGAGGACATGTATTTAGCTCTTTAATTTGCAGTCCAGTATTTATTGATACAGAGTAGGTTTATACGTGACCAAATTGTAGAAGGTATGTGAACTCCTGGATTTCTTCCATATTCTGTTTGGAACAGAAGGCTTGGAAGATTACCCATGGCTTAAGGATCAAATGGTGAAGACTGACAATGTATTCCATTTCTATTACTTCAAAGACTTTCGGCATAAGGAGAACAGTTGTCTTAAGCCCAAATGCCGAAGTGCTTGGTTGAGTTGAAGCTTTGATGATCTTGATCAGTCAAAATGAATAGATCTTGCTAATATGAAGGATATTAATTCATGCTGGACTATTTCCACTATTTGTTCTACTCCTTCCTGAAGTAACTGACTTAGTTAACACTTTTTTTCTCCTAAAACATACAATAAGAGAGAACTCTCTATAAGCCTGATTCTTTAAAAAGTCAGGCTTGGAGGCAGTGACTGTGATAGTGTGTGCAAACCCGGTTTTTGTGTATGCAAACGGATGCTTACACTGGCTATATTAGGATGCCAGTTAATTACACAATTGCACATGGAATTTGTATGCTCAATAGCAAGCTTAATTTTTCAGGAAATTCTGAGTGCCAGTGCAACTCCGTGAGGCCTTAAAAAGCTGTAGAGTACAACTTGCACTAGTGAGGAATACATAATTCAATGATGCTGTCTCCTAGGTAACAGCATAGGAAAGCTAATAATCAGAATAGCAGTAAAGAACCTCACTAATCCTAGGTCACTTTATTTTCTGCCTGCAGTCAATAGAGGTGGTAATATCTCTTTGTAACTAATCTTCATGTCTTGGAGTCCCTATCAGTGTAGTTTGCTATTAGAAGAAATCCTGATAGCCAAAGTCTAATAGAAAACTGTGTTCAGGAATAGCTATCTTTGAGGAAATCTAATCCAATGCACTTAGACCGAGTATTTAGACTGAGAGAGCCTTGCTTTCTTTGATTCTGGGCAAATTGATATACCTGTTTTCCTTTCCCTTCCTTAAGAATAAGGAAATCTAATATGTTAACCATTATCCTGTACTGCCTATTAGATAAATTACTTTAAGAAAGATTCTGGTGGCATTTTCATATGCTGATAATTCTGTCTATTCCATGTGGAAAATATGCTTTATTCTGCTTTTCAACACTTCATTTGAACAATACGTTTTCTTCCACCAAAAGCCTCTGATATTTTAAATGCCTTCACGTCCACATTTTGTAAAGATTTGCTTTCGAGAAGACCTTTTTTTTTTGTATATTCTAAAATCTAGTTAGCTCTTTACTTAGCATTTCATTTTATTCTTTCAAATTGTCTTAGCACACGGAAAAGAGGTGCAGCTATGATTTAAAGTCATATTCTTTCCTATCCCTGTGCAATGTGGTTGGAAAGACTTGGATATTACTACTTTAGCTAACGCAAGGAAAAGTAGGAATTGTATCAGTTTTGTTTCAGTGTTTGGTTTATGATTTTTTTTTCTATGCTAAAATGGCAGCACCTTAGCTATTGGCTTTTTTGGGGATCGTTCCAGTTAATTATACAGTCAAACAGTGTTACAAATTCTTTTCCCCCACCCCTCAGCTTGAAGAAGAGAAGAGAAGGCAAAAGATAGCCATATGGGAAAGCATACAAGAAGGAAAAAGCTATAAAGGAAATCTGAAACTGAACCAGGTAACTTTACTCTTCTTAAACATCACATGTTGCAGCAAATATCTTTAGTTAGATAACTAGCTGAAAACTACAAGTTGACAAGCTCTAAATAATTTTCATTTGTCTGAACAGCAAGAAATAGAATCCGCTGCTTCTGCCTCGTCAACAGTCCCGAAGCCTAAACCTAACAAAAAGCCTTTGCGAGGAGGTAGTAAGTATGAAACCTGGGTGTCTGTCAGTTATGGAAAATGAAATACTTCTTCGCCTATCTAGATGGTTATTTTATACGTGGGTGATTTGTCTCTTTTTGTTGAGACAGAGGGTAAGCTTTGATTCTCGGTATGGAACATGTCTTGTTGGAGGATTCGTCTATTTGAGCACTGTTGTCAATACAAAGTCAGTTCAACTTTTTTGTAGCTACGTTCTGCTAAATGTTATCGGGGGGAAAAATCTCTGGGCCTTTCGTATGTTTCTGTGTGGGGAAACCTGACAGTATTACAGCCCCTTGAGAAAACTTTTTTAGCATGACTCAGAGACACTGTCTCCTGATATCAGAAAATATAGATTCTTATTAACTTTTTTTGGGGGGGGAAGGGAGAACTTCTTTTGGTCAGGGTAAATAAAAGGAGCCATGGCATGCCGTCTGGTCTTTTTGTGTGCATCTCCGAGCACTATTTTTTTAGATACTTCTCTTCTGCCATTTGTTTTATTTTACGCAAATGTAAGTGTAATTTTAGTTTAATACAACATTTCATTTGCCTGACTGCTCAGATGCCACACTGATTGAGCCATGATATCACTACTATAGATAAAAGCCACACAGCCAGTCTCTTCTTTTCCTCCCCTCCTATATACAATGCACCTACTTTCCCTAATAATAATAGCCTAATTTGGGACCAATATTCTAATTGGTATTGTCATTAGTGATTGTCCAGATGGTTCTACCAGTGAATGTACAAATGCAGAAGGAATACACCTTGAGAGTACAGCAGTGAATAAGTTACAATAGCTGCACAAAGAACCTGCACAACTTTAATAGGTTTAGTCAATAGTTCATTTTACTATTGAGTTGAAAATCCTACTTGAATGGGAGATTGACTGCCATCAATGCCAAACACGTTGTATGTTTATCATCCGCATACTCTAGTAGTCTGTTACCGTGGAATGCCTAGCATTAAAACTGTTCTGAACAGGAAATGAGAGAATAACAAAGAATGGGCCGCAGCTAAGCTAAGAAATTTCATAAAATCAGTTGGCTCCTTCAGTCCTTTCCCTACTGCCACCTGTCCTAGCTTCATCCCAGGCCAAACCCATGCTTAAATTACAGATTATGGAATTAGATGGCTATATTCTGCTCGTGAAGTAAACAAGGGTCAGTTGAAGAATCCTGCTGGCTGTTCTAGTTGCTGAATAAAATTCTGAAAATAGAGCTTTTAGTTGTCCAGTGAACAAGATAACTTCTGTAATGATGTGGAAAGTAGTGGAGGTTTGAACGGAATAGGTTGATATTGAAAACTGCTCAGTCAGTATAGCAGAGAGTAGAAATCTGCCTGCTGATCATGTGTGGACAAAATAATTAGACGAGACATTTGCAAGCCTGTATCTTTCTTTCCCAAGTGTACCTTTGTAAAAGGTAACTGGATCTGGTATTTATCACCTTAGGAAATCCAACTAAAATGCAGTGTCTGTCTGGTTTATCTTATGAAACGGGAAAAGTAAATATAAAAACAAAATTGTCAAACCCATGGGGATGAGAGGCATGCCCTTCTCTAACACCAGTAGCAATACTACTTCTTTGCTTCTGTCAGAAGTTTACTTTAAACAGGTTACAGAGTTTAACCTCGCAGCAAAAAAAATGAAGTTTAATGCTCTGCAATAATGAATGAGCAGTGCTACCTCTGTGATGCAGATTTTATGTACAGTGTTATCACTGCAAACTACACATCTCACTTGTGCATTTTGGAATCCCTGTGAGTCTTCTGTCACTTAATTTCTCTGTTGGAGTGAGCCAGACTTGTGAAATATGAATGCTGTATTGTGATATGTAACCTTCTAAAATCGCCTAACTTCAGTTATTGATGACATGGACTGTAGGATTGTGTTACAAAATAAATCCTCTAACTCTCAATTGTCCATATTTTTAGTATCCCTCCTCTGTCGTTGCAGGTTATAATCCTTTGTCTGGAGAAGGTGGTGGAACCTGTGCTTGGAGACCAGGTCGCAGAGGCGGCCCATCTTCAAGTGGATGAGGCTAACCTTACTGGTGTCTAACAACACTAGCAGGTCTAATCTGACCCACTATTCAACTGCTTGCAGCTTGCATGTCACAGTGACTCTTTGGGGGCTTGGTTTAGTACAGGTGTAGACTTAGAAACAAATGTACATGACACACAGATTTTAATGTGACAGCTAAAAGCCCTGACACACTATCACACACAGGAAAATGGTTTATCCTTTTTTAACAGACTGAAGATTATACAGGGAGCAGAATGTCAATCAACAGTTGTCTTTCGCTTTATCTAGAGAAGACGCATGGTCTATGGCTAAAGCACGTGACTCAGTCATGAAGTCTGGCTTCTATGCCTGGCTGTTCAGCAGACTGCCTGTGTGACCCGAGGCAAGTTCCTTAATGGTCCGTGCCTCGGTTTACCTCTGTAAAATAGGGATGTATACCTTCCTCACGGGGCGGTGCTGTGGGTCTTAATTCATTAATGTTCATAAAGTGCTTTGAGATCTTTGGCCAGAAGGTGCTATAAGAGACCAAAGTACTATCACTAGTACAGGTAATCTAATTTTACAAAACTCTCAGTGGGCACCTACAACTCCAGTAGAACTGGAGTTTCAAAAAGCCTGGGTGAGCTACAATAACCTACTATTGTAGTGGGGAGCACAAAGGCATATGGGTGACAGAGACTTGTAAGAATAGGGCTTGCCTGTATGATATTTCCATTCCTGGGGGCACTTCAAAAAGTCTGACTTAATGTTTCTGTTGGTTACTAAATCTTTCAGTGGGCGACTTCGAGCATGTCTCCAAGGGCTCAGATGTCATGGGTTTAGTACAAAATTCCAGTTATTATAGATGAGTCTCTGTGACAAGCTGCAGTGAATGATGTTGTCCTTATAAATGGTAAACAAACCAGTGAGGATCACTGATACTAGACAGTAGATGGGGGTTTCTTTCTATATCTTTTTTATTTCAACAGCTTTGTAAAACGAAACACTGTAAATATTGAATATCCTTGGAAATAAATTGTAAACTTAGTATTTGCAATACTGTGGTTTTTACAGCATCTTTTTACAGAGGAGGTACCTGTTCTAGTTCAATAGATGTGTCTAAAGCAAGATACTTCCTGAATTGTGTGGCTATATTTTTTGACTACTAATTCTGCTTTAATGCTTGGCCTGACATTTTGATCGCACCTCTCATGGATTTTTTTTTTTAAACCCTTTTAATTTTAATTGGGGGCTATTTCAATGCCAAATGTCCATTTTCTAATAAATAAATAGCATTCAGGCTGAGACCAAATTGGGGAAAATATCAGGCTAAAAACTAACCGCTTCAGAAAGTTACAAATGATGGAAAATGGGGTAAAACAGATCCTCGGCAATTGAATCTTGTCCAGCCATTACAATTGGAGAGCTTCTGCTGAAAAACATATGGCAAGGGCCTTGTGCTTTCAAATGGTTGGAGAAGGTCAGTAGCTCTTTCCAGGCTGTAGTCAATGATCTCTGGCTTTTTTGGGTGGTGGAAATATCTCGGGCTGGTTAACTTGAAAACTAAAAGGTCTTCAAATAGAAGAACAATAATTTATTACTTCTGTTGCTCTGATCTTGCAGTGGGATCCATTCACAGTGACCCCTGTGCTGATGACATCAGTGGGAACCTGCATGAGTCTAGTAGGTCCCCAGGCAGGATCAGGTCCTTCATCTGGAGGCCACTAGAGTAATTTACTGTACCATCTTGCTTCTCTCCACCAGAGGCACTGCAGAAATCTTCCATCATGGGCTGATGGCCTGGCTGTCTTCCATGCTGAATAGCTCAGCTGGATACAGAAGCCTGTTCCGTACCCTGCTGTCGGTCTATGCTGTGTGATGGTTACGGAACATCTGTGCTGAAAAGAGTCTACAGTTTGCAAATGAGTTTAATTCCAGCCTGTGTAAATTCTACATGCTCTAAACAGTAAATGAAGAAAGAGTGTAGGCTCTTCATCCTTTTTTTTGGCATATATTCAGTTGTCGGTGGACATAGTGTTGAGCCAAAGGCAGCTGATTTATAAGTGTCCCACCCTCTTCAGTACTTTGTCAGAGAACTGAGTGGCTTTGGCTCGTCCTTCTTTGTGTTTCTTGCAAGATGAAGCATGAGAAGTTCCCATCAAAGGCATATGGCAAGTAGCCACACTTCTCTGATCTCTTTATTTTGAGTTAGTATGTACAGTGGCCTATTTCACTAAACTAGCTTAAAGCCCCTTGCAAAATTGTGCTTCTAAACACACACTTGAAGACCCTTCACTGCTATTTCTGCTTATTTGTATGGATATTCCATTTGATGAGTTCACAAATCTTTATAGCGACTACCCCCTACAGCTTATGTTCCCAACTTTCAACCACTGACCATAAATGCAATATTCCGGCAACGTGTCATTTAATCTTGTGAGCTTTAAAGTTCCCTAGTCAGGAACTGGAAGAGTGAAGGATCTCCCAGTGTTAGTCTGCTCCCATTACATATGTCGTTTTGATTTTAGCTTGTAAAGGATGTATCTAAATGCATACAGAATGTGCAATGAGAAGGCTGTTAATATACTATCAGAACCATCTTTTCATTTCCTGGCCTCTGTGTGCTTAGATTCATACCGTCAAACGTCCCTTAGTATGTGTGTGACATGTATTGTCGTGTGAGGCATTTCACTTCTTGGGGTTTTTCATTTTTGAATAAAGCAAAGGAAAGTGGGAGGCCAGGAAAAACTCCATTAGTAGATTTTGAAGATCACCCATCACGGGAGCAAACAGGGTGACAGGGCTGCCTTCAGACCCCCATGGTTGAGCATGAGTGAGTTTTCCCTAAGTCTGGGTTTACTGGGTAGCAGCGCGTGTTCACACTGGCATACTATCTTCACCATAGAAAGCGACATTTAATTTTGAATGAAAGGTGCAAAGTGCCCCAAACTATCAAGATTCTAAAAAGGCAGAATCAAAGGGGGGTGGGGGAGTAGGGAGGCTTCCTTTGCACTCACCTTGTTCCCAGACTCCTGTTTGTTTTGTTTTTGTTTAAAGGTAGCTTTTTTTCCTTAAAAGATCTTTACTGAGTTAAATGGTTCTTTATTAGCTACGCACTGCTCCCTCACTGTGTCAGGACCCCATTCGGGGCAGGCAGTGGGAATGTGCGTTTCACTGAGCTCCCTGATCATTGGAGCTAGGTGAATGATTGTGTTTGGGATTGGGCAGAGAAGATTTGCTTCCATGTCTCCTCCCTTCCAGCCGAGTGCCTTAATTGCCAAGCTAACGGGGAGCTCACTGGCACAATGAAGATTTATGTGTTTATATAAAATGGAACAGTTTCAACAGGAGTGACTGAGAGTAGCCCATCCTAGAATACCCCTGAGCCCAGTGATTAGGATGCTCACAGGAAAGCTGAGTTCAAGTCCCCTCTCCAGAGTGGGGATTCAACCCTGGTTTTCCTACATCCTAGCAAAGGCCCTCACCATTGGTTAAAAGGGGAAAAGTACCCTTTCACTCTCTCTTTTCTGAAGCTGGCCTTGAAAAACTTTTTTGCCCAGTCAAAACTAATCAGATCAAATTCACAAGCAGTTTTCATGGGTGACCAGAACTAGTCTTTTCTGACAAACAATACACGTTTTGCCCAGCCCTACTAGTATTGTCAATTTTTGTTCCTTCTTTAGCAACTGAGATGCCCACTGAGCATGGAGGGAGTTTATTTAGTTGCTGGTAACTTTAAAAACCAAAAGAACCACCTTAATCCTCAGGTCAGTGAAACGTGCCAAATTGGAGTGCTCTTGAATCAGTCATTTTTGAGTTAATAGCGAGCGAGTTAAAAATCCTCCTCCCTCCCCGCCCGCCCACTTTATATTTGTTTTTGTTTTTGGCTTGCAGTTACTCAAACAGCTGGAAACTTTTTCCCTCAGACATCTAAAAAGCAGATTAATTCTGGACTGAAAGCAAATATGGAAAGTTTTAGCCCAGAGGGAGAATTATCCAGAACTACAAGTGGGGTTATAACATAACTGTGGAGTGCCATGCTCCTATTGAAGACCATGTCAAAATTTCAACAAACTGCAATGCTACAGGATCATTCCCTAAATTCATTGGCTTCAGCAAACACAACAGTGTTCTCTGGTTTAAATGCTTATAGCTTAATGACTGTTGTGATTGCACTGTTGTGCATTTACTGGAGATATTTCGCTGGCAGAGATTATATTGTAAAACATTAAAACTGACACTTATTTTGCTAGAACAATACAGAGTTTCCAGTTCACACAAATACTGTTTAAACCTCCAAGTATAAGACACTCTGGGGGTAGAATTTCAAAGGCATAAAGGAGTTAAGTTTGTGCCTTTGAAAATCTCTTTCCAAGGTGTTAGGTGCCATAGAAATATAGCTAGACTTGAAAGAGAGCAGTTTTGACTAAACTTTCATTGGGAAGGGTTCTCAGGCCCAGGATGGAATTGCTGGTCAAAACAGGACAAAGACACATTCCAGAGCAGCTGAGCCATTAGGGCATGATGGGGAGACCCAGCTTCAAGTCTCTGATATACCAGGGACTTGAATGTGGTTTGCCCACTTCCCATCTGAGTGCCCTAACCCCCAGGCTATTGGCTGCTCTCCCACAGGGGGCTGGTTTGTTTTGGGTTCTTTGCAGAACTATTTGAACGGTCTTGGTTTCACTCCACATTATAATGGAATGCAATGCAGAATTTTGCGTAACTGAATTCTTGTTTTCCAGCCAGCCCTCCACATAAGTAGCCTGCCTCTTGCGGTAAAACAAGTTCCGCCGTGTTTTCTAGAGTTTTGTCCAGTCTAATTTTGAAGTTCTCGGTGAGGTGAGGCTTTCAGTGCTTCCCTTGGTAGATTAGTCTATGGCAGGGGCAGACAACCTATGGCACACATGCCCGAAGGCGGCACGGGAGCTGATTTTCTGTGGCACTCACACTGCCCGGGTTCTGGCCACCGGTCCGGGGGGGGCTCTGCATTTTAATTTAATTTTAAATGAAGCTTCTTAAACATTTTAAAAACCTTATTTACTTTACAAACAACAATAGTTGAGTTATTTATTATAGACTTAGAGAAAGAGACCTTCTAAAAACATTAAAATGTATGACTGGCACGCGAAACCTTAAATTAGAGTGAATAAATGAAGACTTGGCACACCACTTCTGAAAGGTTGCCAATCCCTGGTCTATGGTCTAGTTGATTTTAACCTTAGCCAGTTTTCTGTGATACTCATCCTTTTCTTAGGAAGAGAACTTCTAGCACTAGTTGGAGCTCATAGTGAAGGGGGTAGCCAGGGGTCAGAAGGAGGGGGAAAGTACTCTATTAAGTTCCACTGAAAGCTAAGCTTCATGCTCTCATGATCTCTGAATACTGCTCATGGGGGACTTGCAGAGCTTTACAATGGATGAAATCTTCCCCTGTGCAGAAGTTCTGCACAAGGCCTAACCAAGGTTTAAGTGGGACCTAATTAGTAGAACATACCTATAGAAGCCCTGCACCAGGTTTATGTCTACACTGCAGCAGGAAGTGAGCCACCCAGCGTGGGTAGAAAAACTTGTGTTAGCTGGTCTCAAGCAAAGCACTTAAATAGCAGTGCAGATGATGTGGCTTGAGCAGCAGCTAGGGCTCCCAAGCCCACGCGACCCCCAGATCTGAGCTCAGGTGTCTAGTGTGAGTCTGAGTCAGAGCTGTAATGTCCACACAGCTAATTTTAGCTGGCTAGCTCAAGCCCTGCTAATGTGAGTCTGTCTACCCAGTCTGGGAAGCTCGCCCTCAGCTGCAGTGTAGACGTCCTATGCAGGAGGACTTCAACTAATACAATAGTCCCTCTATTTCCCTGCATGTTTTATTAGCAATGAAATGTGTAACAGTGTTGACTTTTAAATCATCACTACGCTTTTTAGTCAACGCCCCCTGGAGCTTAATGAGGCATGTCCCACCTTGGTTGTTTTCGGCTGGCTGCACATGATGGCATCATAGAAGATTAGGGTTGGAAGAGACCTCAGGAGGTCATTTAATCCAACCCCTGCTCAAAGCAGGACCAATCTCCAACTAAATCATCCCAGCCAGGACTTTGTCAAGCTAGGCCTTAAAAACCTCTAAGGAAGGAGATTCCACCACCTCCCTAGGTAACCCATTCCAGTGCTTCACCATCTTCCTAGTGAAGTAGTTTTTCCTAATAGCCAACCTCGACCTCCCCCACTGCAATTTGAGACCATTACTTCTTGTTCTGTCATCGCTGAGAACGGCCAAGCTCCATCCTCTTTGGAACCCCCCTTCAGGTAGTTGAAGGCTGCTATCAAATCCCCCCTCACTCTCTTCTTTTCTGCAGAGTAAATAAGCCCAGTTCCCTCAGCCTCTCCTCATAAGTCATGTGCCCCAGCCCCTTAATCATTTTCGTTGCCCTCCACTGGACTCTTTCCAATTGTCCACATCCTTTCTGTAGTGGGGGGCCCAAAATTCGATGCAGTTCTCCAGATGTGATCTGACCAATGCTGAATAGAGGAGAATAATCACTTCCCTCGATCTGCTGGCAATACTCCTACTAATGCAGCCCAATATACCGTTAGCCTTCTTGGCAACAAGGACACACTTCTGACTCATATTCAGCTTCTCGTCCACTGTAATCCCCAGGTCCTTTTCTGCAGACCTGCTGCTTAGCCAGTCGGTCCCCCCATCAGTTGGCATTCCATTGACTGGTGAAGATGTTGGCTTTGTCTATGTTAGGAAGTAGCTCTTTCCTGCAGTCGGTTTAGCTGAGGCAGTGCTGTGTGCAGTTTGTCCTTATCTGCACTTACCACAGTCAGCACCAGTACTGGCGAACAGATCACTGATAAGCACTCTTGGGAAATGGTGCTATTTTCAAGTGTAAAAAAGCTTGTTTGCAACCGGATGAGCTGGGGGCTTGGCTTTCTTTAGAACAAAAGCTTAGATTTGGGAGCACGACATGCAATGGAAAAGTACCCTATTGCTGGCTTGGTGTGACCTGCCCCACATCCACTTCTGGGGGGGCAGTGCAAGCTTCCAACCAGAGAGCTCAGCTGTCCCAAACTTGACCACCTTGCCACACATCCCACTTGAGATTCCCACTCACGAACAGAGTGCTTTTGTGACCTGATCAAGGCCCAGATCCTCCAAGGGTAGGAGGTGCCTAACTCCTATTGATTTCAATACCTTTGAAGATCAGGGCCCAGTTGTCTAGCCCAGTGTTTCCCAAACTGGGGTCGCCGCTTGTGTAGGGAAAGTCCCTGGTGGGCCAGGACGGTTTGTTTACCTGCCGCGTCCGCAGGTTCGGCCGATCGCGGCTCCCACTGGCCGCGGTTCGCTGCTCCAGGTCAATGGGAGCAGCCCGTGCCGCTTCCAGCAGCTCCCATTGGCCTAGAGTGGTGCAGGGCCGCCCGGGGGGCAAGTAGGGCAATTTGCCCCAGGCCCCTCAGGGGCCCCCACCAGAATATAGTATTCTATGGTATTGCAACTTCTTTTATGGAAGGGGTCCCTGAAAATTGCTTTGCCCCAGGCCCCCTGAATCCTCTGGAGCAGCGAACCGCGGCCAGTGGGAGCCACCATCGGCCGGACCTGCGGACACGGCAAATAAACAAACCAGCCCAGCCCGCTAGGGGCTTTCCCTACACAAGTGGCGTCCCAAGTTTGGGAAACACTGGGCTAGAATAAGGCCCTGCTCAATTCACTTCCAGTGGGGACCTACAGGTGGATTTAAACCTCTGGTTCCTAACCTCTTCCTCCAAGCACCTGCCATGATGGATTGACAGGTAGGCAGCCCCTATTCCGACTCCTTTCACCATGCCCCGCTCCATCCATGCTCTCTTCTCCTGTGCATTTTTAACTTCTGCCTCTGTTTTCCCTCCCTGTTTGTTGCCTTGTGGTGACCGCTACCCGAAGGGCACACTGCATGGAGTGAGGCCTTCGAGAGGCTGAGCTGAGCTGGGCTCTACGAGAGCAAAAAGAAGCCCGGGCAGCACCCAAAAGGGCTCTCTGAGGTTATGCTGACCATGGAAATGTTTTACTGTCTAGTGATGTTCTGCAGCTTTGTTTCGGAGAGAGCAAATCCTTCGGAAACAGACTGATGCCTGCCCCGGGGAGAAGTCTGAAGGGAAAGGATTAAAAGGTACAGTTTGTGATCAGCTGCCTCAAACTCAGTCTGCTTCCCCTTCTTTCACTATGGCCCCCTCTCTTTAGTGATCTCACTCATCACCATTCCCCCGAGGACACGGTGCATAGCAGATTCCGATTGGCTGCTGACATTTTATGGCAGAAAGGACATGGTTAGTTTTGTGGGGTGTGACATGTTTTGAGGGCAAATTCTGGGAATTTTCTCTTTTCCTTTTTAAAAGGGAATGGAGGGAAAATCAGGAATGTGATCTTTGAGAGGACACGTTGTAAATGTGCTTCCTGTTTTTAGTGATCTCCTGCTGTACGTATGAACACTAGAGGATGGTGTCAGTGGGAAACACTACTACTAATAAAAAAACAATAATAACAAAACCTTCATTGAAAGCTGTGACCTGACCATCTCGCTGCTACAAGTATCTTCTCCTGTAAGCCCAGCACAGCAGTAATGGCTTTTGTGTTTAACCAGACATACAAACACTGTTTGCCCTACTGCTTAGGTATAAGACACCCCAGGCACTGTGTCCCCAGCTGTCACTTCTAAAATATATATTTTCCAGACACTTCCAAAAGTTAAACGAGTCTGTTCTGAAAGAAGGGTAGTCAAATGCATGAAACAAAGTTTCCTTTTGTGAAGCAAGGTCTGAATTATTGTAGTGATCAAATGCAACAGCAGTCTCTTCTTTTCCTGCCGGAAGCCCATGGAGCCTATTGCTGCATTACTATGTCAGACCATAGGAGGGCAGCATTGTTCCAGGTTTCTGGAGAGAAACAGCACAGTCACTAATCAAACGGGCTGATAGGCTGACAAATATGCCACAGGCCTAACATCTTGTCATCCCTGTGATTCAAATGAGAGGAGAAGCTGGGTTTGGTCAGTGTCCGGACTGGGGAAGGCTGAAGAGAAGAGCAGTGAGTGTTGGAAGTCTGGAGGGAGCAGCAGGCCACCGGCACTTCAGTGGCTGCTCTACCACACCGCTGCATTCTTCAGTGGCAATTCAGCGGCCGGTCCTTCCCTCCGAGAGGGACTGAGGAACCCACCGCCAAATTGCTGCCAAAGACCCGGACTTGCCATCCCTTTCCATTGGCCGCCCCAAGCACCTGCTTCCTGTGCTGGTGCCTGGAGCCGGCCCTGTGCATCACCCAGGAAAACACAGCAATGCTGGAAATATTGTGACGCAGACAAGTATTACTAGTTGCCCAATTAGATTTTTCTAACATGACTCTGTTACCTTGAATATGTGAAGTGTGCTCATTTTCCAGTGTCTGAAGAGTTTTAAAGAATTGGTTTGAACACTGGTTACCAAAGAACTGTAACAATTAGGTTCCTAGAGCAGTTAAAACCTACTCTATTTCTTTAACTCCATCACTTAAAAAATAGTAAAGAATTTATAATGCACTATTACATTATTTAAGTATTTATAATATGCTCATCACAGGGTTTTCCACAGGATAAGCGAAGAGCGCAAAATTACCAGCAAATAATGTGTACCAAACAAGTTAGCCACAGGGAAAGTGTATCTGCTGTATGATTGACAGAGAGAGGCTGTCACACAAACTCCACTTATCCCAAAAGAATGAAATCTCTCTGCTTTATCCATGTGCATAAAATATATACAAAGCCTCATTATCATTCAGGATAATGTTGACCTGCAGCTTGACAACTAGACGTGGATCTAAATTGTGTGTTTGGTCCTAACAAGTGCTCAATTTTCTACTTGTGTATATATATATATATATATATATATATATATATATATATATATATATGCTGATGTTGCTTGGGAGACTGAATGTCATATTCTGAATGCTCTATATTAGTAGCAGTAAGTTGAAGAAGCAAACACATGTACTTCTCGCAAATCATGGAGGGTTATCTAAGTTTTCTTTGCAACTACTTCCACCCCCCAGCTCCCAGTGGCCACGGTTCGCCCACCACTGCTTTATGGTGTCTCCAATATCCTAGTGCTATTTCCAAGAGCATTAGCGTGTCCAGTATCCCATAATCTCCCTGTATACAGAAGTGGCTATTTTTACATTTAAACAGAACCTTTCAGCCTCAGGGATACCAAAGCACTCCATGAACTACAAACATACTTCACTACTGAAATGCAGCTACCTCTGCAGTAGCGTAGTACATTGCACAATGACAAAAGGGAGCCAAATTTATCGTAGCCAAGTGTGCTTTAGGACCCATACTGTTCACAAAGAACAGCTAGGACACTTGTTTTACCTGAGAGGCCTCTGCTCAGTGAACGTCATGGTATCTGTCTTGAAGGATGGAAGACCATGGTCAGCCCAGCTGGGATTTGAAGCTTAGTTTCATTGAGAGCTAAAAGATTTAGCATTTTGTCTAGTACTGTGTGACTAATATTCTCACACATCAGTCTCTTCTCCTAGTTATGTGAGTGACATGGAATAAACAATGTGAATTTTGAATCTGAATCTTTCCTGTTCTGTTAGATGCCATTCCTGTCTATCCTGGGCCACTCGGCGTGTCCTCTCTGTTGTGAATTCCAGGGCTTCAGTTCCATTGGGGGCTTTGGTGATGTCATAATCCATGAGAGTCAAGCTCACCTCTGCGGAGCACGGCAATGGAATTACCGCCTTCTAATTCAAAAAAGGTGCTTGCTTTGTTTTCTTAAGTATACAGCGATCCCCCCACAATAAAATCTAGCCAAGAATGCCCTATCTCAGTGATTCTGACTCTTTCCAGACTACTGTCCCCCTTTCAGGAGTTTGATTTTGTCTCATGTACCCCAAGTTTCACCTCACTTAAACTACTCGCTTACAAAACCAGACATTAAAATACAAAAGTGTCACAGCTCACTGTTACTGAAACATTGCTGACATTCTCATTTCGTCTGTATGAAATTTTAGTTTGTACTGATTTCACTAGTGCTTTTTATGCAGCCTGTCGTAAAACTAGGCAAATATCTAGATGAGTTGATGTACCCCGTGGAAGATCTTTGTGTACCCCCAGGGGTACACATCCCTGGTTGAGAACCACTGCCCTGACATAAGAAAGGGTGGGATAAACGTAAATCAAACTCTACTTGTTTTAATCCCTGTATTCCTGTTCTCTTGCCGTTTTATAAACTTCGTCCTCTCTACGGCCGTTGTAAAGTCAAATAGATTTGACATTTTTATGAGGGTATTTTTCCTCTATGAGAAGAAGCCAGTTGACAAGATGTCAGCCCCAGCCCTGTCTTTCATTGCTTTTTAACCGTGTTAACTGCCTTTTCCTGTCAGAAGAGTCTTGTGACTCAAGAACCTGATGGCTTTCCCTTGAATCAGGAGATTTTTTAATGCCAATTTGGAGCCTGGTTAGAGTGATCCTATTCCTGCCACTACACATAGACAAGACTTGCCACACCTCACTTATTTTGAAGGGAGTTGTCCCTCCCTTTGAGTTAATTTTAAGCCAGTGTTCTAAAGTTTCTCTCAAAGTATTTTGCCATGTGTTTTAGGGTCTGATGATGCAGTTTTTACACAGGCAAAAAGCAATACCCCACCCCACCCCCACAAACCACCTGATTTCAGTGGGGTTATTTGAAGAACCACTGAATAAATACTCAGAAATTTCATTTATTCTGACTGGCACAGTTTGGAGCGAGGCCTTTCTAACTCTCTGCTAGACTTTTTGTAGTGTCAAAGAAATCGAGGTTTCTGTTTCCCTTTTCAGGCCAAAACTGGTAAGAATGTATCGTGACCTCTTGTATGTGATAATCCTCCACTAGAAATAACGTCAAATACTGCAAAAATGTAATAAAAAGAAAGTAACTTATTTTTTTAACCATTTGGAAAGAAGTGATACCACAGCAGATTAAAGGATTTTATCGGCATAACCAGTGTTATTTCACTAGAGATGGCCGTCAGTACATGCTGGGTCACATTCCATGTGTGTCAAGAAAAGAGGCTCCAAACAGAAGCTCTTCTTAGGAACTGATATTGTAAAAGTAAGCAATGCTTTCAGCCTATCCAGAAGGGAATAATTTTTTCACTTGAACAAACAGCTTTCTCTTGATCTGTCTGGGATGGAAAGGTTTCTCTTTTGCAAACGAAGGGGTCTTGCACAGCATTTTGGGGGCAAAAAATAAAAAAAAGGAAAAGTTCAACCTCTTTCTCAGGGGAAACCGCCAACCCACCCCTTGCTTCAAACTTGTAACGCTGCTGGGGAATTGTCTCCTTGCTTTATATGGGTCTGATCCAGTGCCCATTGAAGCCAATGGAGGGATTCCTACTGACTTCAATGGGTGCTGGATCAGGCCCTAAATAAACCCTCCTTTCTCTGGTTCCTGTACCAGACTTGTAACCCATTGTCTTTCACTGGCCTGCACGCTAATGTAGGAGGCATGATCTCACATACTTTTTTCCTGCCCCCTGGCTGGCTTTCCTCTCCGGATGCTTCTCACGTTCCCTCAACTACTTTCCCTTTCTTTTGATACCAGCCTGGAGTTTTCTCCTTCCTCTCATTCCTGTAATGTTTTTTTCTTTCTTCTCTCTCTTTCTCCTGTCTTTTGCCCCTGGACTTGTAAACCCAGTTGCAATAAATTAATTGCATTGCTTCCATGTGTAGGGGTAGCCCAAGAGAGAATAATTTCTTCTCTCTTTCCTTTTGCTCACTCACTTCCTTATGTTTCCACATTAGATTCCCACCTACCCGTGAATTCAAGTTTGCTTCAAAATCTCTTGTCATGACTGTAACATCCTGGTATCCCGTAGTATTTTGTTTGCTGGTGTATTACCTACAGCCAGTTGTGACAGATAGGGTAGTTTTCTGCAATAACCTGGTCAAACCTTATTGAATTAAGTTTAACTTTATATATCATTGCGGGCCAGGGATTGTATGTAATTCCATGGGGGAGGAAGACCTCAGCCTTCCAGGAACTAAAAACAGTGGGGGGTGTTTAGGCAGATTCATTCAGTAACACCTCCAGAGAGAAACCACCATCTGGAAAGGCTCACATATACTGATTCAGACAGGATTCTCTAGAATACTAGAGAACCAACAGACAAGAAAAGGACTTCGGTATAAGCAGCCTTCTTTCTGACACAGCAAATGGATAGGACCTTTTGTCCAACGGGAGGAACCCAGTCCTTAGGGAAGGGTTGGAAAGAGTGAGCCCCTCCAGAGCCCTTGTGAAGATTGGGGGGTGGGATGGAAGTGAAGAGGGTGTCATCTCTGGGAAGCTTATTAGCATTGTGTACTTTCTTTTATTGTTTTAATATGGTTTCTCTGTAATGCTTTCACCTTACAAGTAAATGTTCTTGCTTATAAATGGCTGTGTGGACCCTCACTAGAACACGGGATTTGGGATCCATGCGCGGTACCGCGTTAAAATGAATTGCAATTAAAGTAATTAAATTTGGGATCCATGGCTGCGACCGTGTTATATGCAAATCCGTGCTATATAGACGGGCGTTCTAGCAAGGGTCCGGAGTATTCTGTTTATAGCCTCTGAGAAGGTGAAGCAGGACTGCTTAGGCTGTCTGACTTGCTAGGGAATTCGCAGTGTAGGCAAGGAACTGTGCAGTCTGGAAAAAACCTGGCCCGGAGGGAGAGAGATGTGTGCCTCTGCTCAAGAGAAATGATGGCTGGGGAGCCAGAAGTCTGAGTGTGGGTGCCCTTAGTGGACTAGAGAAGTGGGATACAGGTGCAGTTGCCCTGAATTGTGGCACCAGTATCTCCACTTTCATCTCAAGCAGAAGACTAGTATTCTTACTCAGGTAGTGAGAGACTTGACTGGTGATATACCCAGCTTCTAAAAAGAATTGTACCACAACTAACAATACACAGTTCTTAAACATCTTTACTCCTATACATTCAGATAATCAACAACTAATCTATCTATTGACTCCCAGTAATGTTATAGTGACAAAGAATACAAATACTGTTAAAGCACATCATGTACTTTGTCTAAGACATGCCTTCACACTATTGTTTGATATTTGTATTCTTTTTATAACAGTCCAGTTCTTTTGATAATAGGCTGTCATATGTCAGATTTTCTTTCACCTCTCTCCTTAAGTTATGCACATTTTTTCTTCTATGGTGTTTAGAAGGAAATATTTACTAGTGTCCCCTTAGATTAACAATTTTTTATCTTAATAAGGACTAGGAAAAGGGCTAGTTGGGGGTAATTTTTTTAAATTAGTAAATAAATAAATACAATCATTTTTTATGTTTTATTCCTGGTCCTGATTGGCTTCCCTTTCATAGTTCTTGTGTCTTTGGATTGTGAACTCTTTGGTGCAGGCACTAATCTCACTGTGTGTTTGGAAAGCACCTAGCAAATTGTGGGCTGGCACCATAACATACATTTAAAAAACTAGTCATGGGAAAGCCTGGCATTTAAAGATGCAAAATTGTACTGGAAATGGCAGAAATCACCCAGCGATAAGGTCAGGATCAATGGGCTGCACCAGATACAATATGTTGCAGCAAAAGGAAATGCTGTATTAATGCCATGTCATGTCTTTACAACTACAGGGAATCTTGGGGCCACAGCAATCTCATCCAGGCTAAAAAACTTTTTTGAGTTAAATGGAGTCAGTGTAGGAAAGTGGTGCAGGCAATGTCTATACTAGGGAATTTTACCAAACAATTTATATGGGTTCATCTGTATCAGTGATAGCACCCATTGTAGATTCAATAAAGAAATGGGCCCAAGGGGTCCAGCAGGGTAAACAGTATGGTGGAAAAAATGAAGGAAGCTTATCTACACTGGGTCATTTTTTCCCCAAACAATAAATCCTGACTCACCAGTGGGTTGCAGGAAGTTTCTAGAGGGGTTGCCACATCCAGGGGCAGATTAACCCATCACTGGACCCTAACCTAGGTTAACATATACTTCTCCCACGTTTGGGCCAAACCTGAGTGGCGCTGCAACCCAATGCCTGCAATAGGAAGCTGGGCCCAGCCCCAAGGGATAGAAGCTGCCACTGCAGGAGGTGTGTGGGGCAAGGTTGCTCTGCAACCCTACCTGCACTGGGGCTTCCCCTCTGAATTGAGCTGGGATTACGCTTGCACCACTTGCATGGAGGTGCATGCATGTAATGGTGGGTTGCAAAAAAAGACAAAATGTAGTTGATGGGTCACCTTAGTAAAATGTTTAGGAACCACTGCACTAGGCATCCCCACTGGTGCTAAAGCCAGTGGAGCTGAACCAGTGGTAGTAGCCCAGTGTACTATATTAAGGAAAACTCCAGTTCAGCTCTAGCCTTGTGAGTGCTAGCGCATTGTTTTACTGATGATCTGTTTGGGCCTTTGCAAATCTACAGAGTGTGATAAATAATCAGTCTGTTGCTACCTATGGACTAGTTTATCCAATTAAAATCAAAAGGCATTGGAGGTTCTAGGGAACCAGTTTGGAGTTAGATTTGCAGTCCCTAAACACAAAGCATGGGAGGAATGCTGAATCCAAGGGTTTTTCTGATTTGTAAGATCCTAAGAATTCACAAAACTTGCATTGCCTCAGGACATAGACAATCCGATGAGCTAGTCTCCCTTGGCAGAACCATCAGGGGGCCTGGGACCAGTACACCCACCCTATTTTTATGACCCCTTCTCTCTCATTCCAACTCCCCCCTCATGCCGACTGGAATTTTTCTTTCTTCCTTTCTCATTCCCAGACCAGAATCACTCGTTCCCCATCCCCCTCCTCTCTTTCCTTCTGCTGCATGACCTTTCCCCTTTCTGTCCCTACGCTCTTCCCCCTTCCTCTATCCCCTGTTCTGTCTCACCCCCTTCCCCCTCCACTCCCCAATCCCTCTTTTCCTGGCACCCCTTCAGAACCCCTTCCCTCCTTGCCCCTCCCCCATCACCCCCTTTCCGGTCTCCCCCATCCCCTCCCTGCCACCTTCTGCCCCTCCCCCATCGCCCCCTCTGTCCTTCCCCTATCGTCCCCTCCCCCATCACCCTCTTCTTGGTCTCCCCTTCCCCTCCCGGTCACCCCCTCCCCCATAGGCCCTTCCCACATCGCCCCCTTTCTGCCCTCCCCCTTCCTGTCACCCCCTCTGTCCCCTACCCCACAGGCCCTTCCCTCATCACTCCCTTTCCGGCCTCCCCCTTCCTGCAGCCCCTCTACCCCCTCCCCCATAGGCCCTTCCCCCATCGCCCCCTCTGCCCTTCCCCTATCGCTCCCTCCCCCATCTTCTTGGTCTCCCCTTCCCCTTCCTGTCACCCCCTCCCCATAGGCCCTTCCCCCATCGCCCCCTCCCCCATCTTCTTGGTCTCCCTGTCACCCCCTCCCCCATCGCCCCCCCTGCCCCTTCCCTGTCGCCCCTCGGCCGTTCCCGCCCGCCGCGTTCCCCTCTCCGGCAGCCGCGCGCAGCCCGCAGCCCGCCCGCGAGCCAATGGGGGCTGGGGGACGGCAAGCGAGCGGGGCCAAAGGCTGCGGCCCGGGCCGGGGCGCGCTGTGCGTGCGGCGGGCTGGGCAGGGGCCGCGCGCCTCCTCCCCGCGCCCCTCCCCCCGCGCCATGGCGAGCTGAGCCGGGGGACGCGCCGCGGCGGCTGCACCAGCACCACGGGCAGGGCCGGGCCGGGCAGCGCTAGCGGCGGCCGAGCCGAGCGCGTCTCCGCCGGGGAAGGGGAGGAGGGTCCCATGGCTGCCGCCCTCAGGCGGGGGCTGCGCTTCCCCGCGCCGGGGGGGCCCGGGCTGGCCGGCTAGGGCAGGCAGCGGCGGGGCCAGGCTGCGAGGAGGGCAGCGCGGAGTCCGGGCTCCCCGGGAGCAGGGGGCGCCGGGACGGGGGGAGGCCCTGGTGGTGGGGGGCAGCGGAGGCGGGCCGGGCTTGGCTGGCAGTTGGGGTGCAGGGAGTTTTGGGGGGGCTTTGGGGGAATAGGCAGTAGGGAGAGCGACCCTCGGGGGGCTGAGGTGGGGGGCAGGGACTTGGGGTAAGCTCGGCAGTGGGGGGTACAGGGGGCGGGGTAGGCTAGGCAGTGGGGGTGCAGGGGGCGGGGCAGGGGGCGGGGCAGGTTAGGCAGTGGGGGTGCAGGGGGCGGGGCAGTGGGGGGCAGGGGGCGGGGCAGCCGGGCAGTGGGGGTGCAGGGGGCGGGGCAGTGGGGCGCGGGGACCTGCCGCCGGGGTGCAGGGCTGAGGGGACGCTCCAGGGGCAGGAGTAGGGCAGTGGCCCCCCTGGCAGAAGCCGGGGTGTAGGCGCTCCGTGCAGCGGGCGAGGCAGCGAGGGGACCGTCACCCGGGGCGCGGTGTATTTTGGGGGGCCAGCGTGTGTCGGGCAGCGAGTGGGGAATGGCTGGCAGAAGCCGCCGCTCCTGGCTCAGCGTGTTGCTAGGACTCGTCCTGGGCTTCATCCTGGCGTCAAGACTCATCCTGCCCCGCGCCTCGGAGCTGAAGAAAGCGGGACAGCGGCGGAAGGCGAGCCCGGAGGGCTGCCGGCTGCAGCAGGGCGGGGGGCTGCTGCGCAGGGACTCCCGGGGGACGCTGCTCTGGCCCCAGGACCCCGCAGAGCGCCAGGACGACATCCCGCCGGCCAGCAACTTTCTCTTCGTGGGGGTCATGACAGCCCAGAAATACCTGCAGAGCCGGGCCGTGGCTGCCTACAGGTGAGGGCTGCACCCCTGCCTTGTGCTGCTCCAGCATTGTATGGGCAGGGTCTCTTCCCCCCCCCCCCCCGCCGTGCACCCCTTCTCTGTCCTTCCCCTCCAGCAGTGCATGGGGTAGGGTCCTCCCTTGTGCACCCATACTCTGTCCTCCATCACAGGATCTCCCCCCCCGTGCACCCCTTCTCTGTCCTTCCCCTCTAGCAGTGCATGGGGCAGGATCCCCCTGTGAACCCCTTTTCCCTTATGCACCCCCTCTTTGTCTTCCCCCTCCCCCAGCAGTGTGTGCAGTAGGGTCTTTCCTTCTGCTTCCCGGGTCCCTTCTGTTCTGTGTTCACTCTCCTCCCACACATGCTTGGGGCACACTGTCCTTGTCCTGGCTGTCCCTATTCTTACACTGCTCTAGGCATAGGGCAGCCCTCCCCTTCACCATGACTTCTTTGGCATATGTAGCTCCTCATCAGTGAAGAAGATAGTCACTGGAGTAGGGGTGGGTACAGGGGGAGGGAAATATGTATGGGGATTTGCTTTATGCCCCCTTTTCTTTGCATGTTAGCCTACATCTGTTAAGTGAATAAAGTCCCTATAGGGGGTGTGCAGAGAGGAGAATGTCTGTGTGGGGGAATGTGCTTTATATGCCTCTCCCTTATCTGGGTTCCTTTGTATGTGCAGCTTCCCATCTGTTAAATGGATAAAGTCACTAGCCGTGCAGGGGAAGGGGGAGATCTTGCTTTATTCTTCCCCTCTGGACATCTCTAACCTACTGCACAGATTTAGGGGGTCTTGCTGCTAACCAGCTGCTTTGTATTCTGACAGATGGGCTCTATAAGTATCTAGAGTCTCTTCAGCAATCTCGACTTGCTGTGTATTTGATGGCATTTTTTGTAATGGCATTACATGCCTGTGGGTGACTTTGGGCTGGTCTACACTGGGGGGGGGGGGAGGAGGAGAATCGATCTAAGATACTTCGACTTCAGCTACGCTATTCAAGTAGCTGAAGTTGCGTATCTTAGATCGATTTACCTTGGGTCCTCACGGCGCGGGATTGACGGCCGCGGCTCCCCTGTTGACTCCGCTACTGCCGCTCGCTCCAGTGGAGTTCCGGAGTCAACAGGGAGCGCGTTTGGGGATCGATATATCGCATCTTAACGAGACGCGATATATTGATCCCCGATAAATTGATCGCTACCTGCCGATATCTGCTGATACCTGCCGATTTAGTTGGGAATTGGTCCTGCTTTGAACAGGGGGTTGGACTAGATGACCTCTTGAGGTCCCTTCCAACCCTGATATTCTATGATTCTATGATACGGCAGGTAGTCTGGACGTGTACCCTCTGTGTGTATTATCAACGGGGTTTGTAAAAAGAGCCTCCATATAGATCAACCTGGAGGAAATCTTGAAATATACATCCTGAGCTGCTGCTGGGTTTCTCACTAAGTAGGAAGAGATCTGCTCTGTACAGACACCAGTGTCTGACTTACACATTGCTCTGCCTTGATACCTATTAAGCCTCAAAATGCCAGTTAAAAGTTGCTTCAGGTACTACACCTCCATGCTGAGTCTCCATGCTAATCTTCTGTGGTTCTTACAATCACATTTGCCTATTATTAAAATAGCTTTCCTCTCCCTTGATGCTGTCTGGCAGACCCACACAAGCAGCAGGAGAAATCAACAAAGGCGCTGTATGTTTCTAGGCAGTTTCACTTGTTCCCAAAATAGTGTCAGATGGACCAAAGGAAACTGAAAAAATAGAAATCTTTCAGTTGTAGCCATTTATATTGCTACTTGCAACAGTAGCAGGCAAATTCAGACAATGAGACCTTTTCCGCCCAGGTTCTGACCCTTTAAGATTTAGGAGTTAACTAACTTGTTTGAGAGAACCCCTGAACAAAATTGAGGGCTACTTTGCAAATGCAAGTTTGAGTTTATATTATAGAGCTTTCACCTTAAGTTTTTTTTTTTTTATATTCTGGTTTGTTTGACTAGTTGCACTAAGTTGACAGTTTAAAAGAAGGAAATGCTCTTGCATCATAATTAAACCACTTACTCTGACAATGATCAGTCTGATAACTGATTAGACCTCCACAAATGTGCCAATACTCAGGTCTATTCAATTGCACTTTTCAGTGGCATCCCTTATTCATCATTAGGATATGCTCAGCCAACACTTTTGCACTGAACTCTAACGGTTGTTAAGATCTCTGGCACAGAACTTTTTAGCAAAAACTAGTTTGAGATTGGAGCTTTTCTTAAACTATAGCTCATTTGAAAATAGTTTGGTTACCCATATGAGGGGGAAGTGAGTAACATGAAGAACAGATTTCTCCACAGCATTGAACATTCGTGTGTATGTGTGTGTCAGTGAACTTAACCTCTGTGTTCAATGCAAAATTGCCAGGGTCATTCTGACAGTACTGTAATCTCCTCATGTTGAAACTTGATGAATGCTCCCACTAGACCAATCCTTTGTGTCTTGTTTTAAGGTACAGTATCTGGTAACACTAACCCCAACGTACTGTTTAAATGAGGCCTAACATACTGTAGCTTCCAACATTTTAATATTCGTGGAAATGTTTTTATTGAACTTTTTAAAAACATTTGCCACAAGCGTGTATAAACCAAATTTGTAGCATTGTGTAGGTGCAGTGTTCTGAATCTTTTCCATGCAAAGACCCCATATTACAATAGAAAAAAAGTTTGGGGACCCCTCTACTCCCATCTAGCCATGAAGAAAGTAATCTCCAGGTTGAGAACATGGACCAAGTAAGTAGAAAGCATAAATGGCAAAACATAGATTGTTTAATGTTCTTCAATTTTGATACTAACACAGAGAAGGAGAGCTCGTAAACCTATTTTAATTTACAGTGTTCTCTTATTAGATTGTTCTTCAGGGCAGGGATTCTCTTTGCGCTAGGCATAACAAGGTAGCCTGATCCATAAAGGGGACTCAATATGCTACTGTAATATAAACAGTAATTGGAACATAGTAACGGTATTTCATCACCAATCTCTATTCGAGCAGTCATCCGTTTGGCAAGAGTAGTATCTGGCTCTAGAGAGTGTCTCTACTCTGCTGATGTTTCCTGCACAAAATGTGCTTAGTGCTTCAACCTTACGCTAAAGGCAGATCTTGGGATGTTATGCCCCAAGGTATGCTTCTGCAAGAGATCTGTAGTAGTTAAGACCTAGCAATCTAACTTGGATATATTATAGTTTTAAATTTTTTCTGCAGATGTATCTTTAACAAATTCTTGTATTTTGTATGTTAAAAATATTTGGCCTGTTTGATCATAGGCTAGTGAAACTGAGCAAGTAAAAGTGCTTTTCATTGTTAGCAGAAATAGGAGCATCTGATTATAATGCCATAAAATGTATTAACGTGGAAGGGGATATTTAACATAAGGAATTGGCTAACTGGGCTCTTCAACATAGTAGCTCTGCTAGTTCAAACCTAGTTGGGTTGGGAATTTTAGAGAGGGAGGCGGTTATGGGAGACCTGTGGAAGATGTTCAAAGAGATGTTGGCATATGCTGCATTTATACATTGGTAGTTCCTAATATAGGACCTGAATCTGCATCCATTACACTGGGTAGTAGCCATGCAGGTAAATCCATTGACTTCAGTGGTGCTGCTACTTATGTGGGTCAGCCTTGCAGAACTAGATCCATAGGGTAGATGTGCGGGAGAGATGCACACTGACAGACATTGGGTAAAGGTGGGGAGAAGAAGGGGGGAGGGGAAAAAAAAAAACCCGTCAGCGAGCAAGATAATGCGCAGCCTGGAAGAGGAAATTGGTAATCCGTCTCTCACCCCCCCCCCCCCCCCAAATCTTGGCTTTTTTGAGAGATTCAGTAGTCACCGAATGGACAAGATCTGAGAGCTGCTACCGTTGTGAAGAGCCTAAAAGCCTTTTTCACCCTACTGTGCATTTAAAAAAACAAGTCCCAGAGATAAGAATACGCTTTCCTTTGGCTAAAAGAAACCTTAGATGGCTTATGAGTGCCAAGGTACACTCTACTAGACAATTAAAATTATTCAATTGACACAGCATCATGATAAGATGAATTGATGGTTGCAGCAAGGAAAGTGGGGAAGCCCTTGGCAAGGAATTATGGTATTGCCATCTTAAGAATTGCAGAGACTGGCTAATATGATTTCAATAGTTGTGAAAGGAGCCAAAGGTGCAGGGAGCTGAAAATCTCCAAACTATTTTAGCTCTAAGGCTTTCATTGAAAAAAGTGAAGGGGACCAAAGAACAAAATGTACACTGTCCCTTGCTGCTGTTAATTCACTTACGGTTAGGAAGAACTTGAGCAGTGCACTTCCTGAAAAACTTTTAGTCATTTCAGTGAGTTGCTAGTGGGAGAAGTGGGCCTATTGAATTTTAGGGAGCTCTAAATAGTGCTCTGGTAGCATAATAGGCAGAGTGTAGTAGACATTTGATTTAAACTGTTATTCCATCTGACAAACAGATTAGCAGAAACTGTGTCTTAGAAGGCCACTAAAATACAACATAGGAAACGGATTTGATCACCCTTGCTGTGACCATGTAAATCAGCGAGGCGGTTAGCTAGTCAGAAAGAGTATAGGTATAGGGACTGACTAACAAAGGCATGAGGCCAAGAAAAAGGATGCCAATAAATGTTAATGGTTCAGAGTGGCGGGAAGCTATCCTGAAGGGACCACAGCAGGGAGAAAATCCGCCAGTAGAGTAAGTACCAGAGGATTCCAAAGACTGCTGTTAGTAGAAAGCCTGGACAAAGATATCTTATAAATGGAATAGAAGCAATAGTCAATTTGCCAAACACTAGACCCACTCATTTATTTTGCACATAAATGATATTGACTGGGAAATTTGGAGCGTAGTTAACTTTTAATGCAATTAATGTGTAGGGAGGCATCAAACTTTGAGAACCAAGCTGAATGTTACTTTTCTGTACATTGTACTGTATGTAATTGAGGAACAAAAAAAGAGAGATGGTTTTTAAAAGACCATGAACAAGAGATGCCATTTTGCTTCTGGATAACGTTGTGCAGTACCTCATGCCCAAACTAGCCTCTTTCAGACGTTGCGCGGAAGGTTCACTTATTCAAGAGACTGCATTTTGAACACATTGTCATGCTGTTGTTGTATCTTATAGGAAATAGAATGCTGAGAAAGCTAAATACTGCTTAGAAAAGCTGCAGCAAAAGGCAGCCAAAAGGATTTGGGGTCTAAGGGTACGTCTACACTACCCGCCGGATCGGCGGGTAGCGATCGATCTATCGGGGATCGATTTATTGCATGTAGTGTAGACGCCATAAATCAATCCCCGATTGCTCTCCTATCAATTGCTGAACTCCAGCAGTGCGAGCGGCGGAAGCAAAGTTGATGGGGGAGCTGCGGCCGTCGATCTAGTGCCGCGAGGACGCGAAGTAAGTAATTTTAATTTGATCTAAGATACGTCGACTTCAGCTACGCTATTTTCGTAGCTGAAGTTGCATATCTTAGATCGATTTTTCCCCTCCCCTCCCCCAGTGTAGACCAGGCCTGAGTGTAGTGTGTATTCTGTGCCTGAGCCCAGGGCTGGCCATTGCAAGAGTATCATACAAACTCTCTATCTGCAGGCCTGGGATCTAGTCTACTGGTTGATATTCCTCTTGTTGGGTCCTTTCAGGGTAACTAGTTAGATACTGTGGTGGTCAGTGGAGTATACACTTCTTATATTTGGGAAAATGTCATTTGCTTCCAATTCAGATTAAGTGAATCCAGATATGTTTTAATCAAAATAATTGGAATCTGGAAGAAAATATTGATGCAAAAAATAAGTTCTTTTTATGGTCTGGTCGCATGCCATGGTGAGGGTATAAGACTTCTGGGAGGTCATTAATATTTACTACAGTGACCCAAAATCTGCAACGTACTCTACAGAACAAATAATATATTTTGTGAGCAACCAACTGTCATACTTCTGAGGTAAAGAGGAGACCTAGGCACTGACTTTCCCACCTAAAATTGATTGTGGGAGCAATTATATGTAAATCATAGGCACATTTGTACCTTTACCCAGATGCTATACGTTGCACCCGCATATACTTGTAGGTGCAGAATTGGGGGCAGAACTCCAACCCTTCTGGAAATCAGGGCCCTAGATTAGCTCTTCTTAGGTTTGGAAGGGGAGACTTTAAGGAGTACAGCAGACCATTCAGCCTCTCTGGCAACTTTCTGCAGGACAGCATGGCTGGTAGCTTTAAAAAGAAATTTCCTATCAAGATATAAACTCCTAGAGATCTTCTCTGGTAAGAAGGGAGACGGAATTGTATGTGGTGTTCAAGATAATAGTTTGCACTTTGTTGATGTAAGTAACACTATCAATACTAGTGGATGTAAAATTCTTCAGTGCTGAGGTGGATCAGCATATAAATGTCTTTACATTTTAAAAATAGCCTTTTTTTAAAAAAAAAAAAAAAACCTTACACGAGTGGCACCACAGATACTTAGCACCAGAGCCACATCTGCTACTAATGCTGCTTTCTCAGCATGACATTCATAGCTGAGTCGAGCTGATTGCCTTGCTTCTAAGTAAGAGCTCACTGGAGAGAATTAGTCCATCATTTAGAAACAGAGTTGCTCAAAACTAGTCTTAATTCAGTGCTCCATGATGTAGTCAAGAAATCATTTTCCCAGCTTCATTATCTTGCTGAGGCATTGACAAATTGTTTTCTTTGGCATAATTATACAATGCAAGTGTTTCTCAAAACTCTAAATGGCTTCTTTGGTCTCTTGCAAAGGAAGTTCCCAGCACACTCGGGCAAAAATGAAATACTTTTTTTTTTTTTTCCTTTAATCCTTTTTGATTTGGGACAACTGTCTGAGTAATGAATATTCTAGATTATTGTGCTTTTTATGAGTCTTCACTGGAGATAATGAAGCAAGAATTTGGAAACTGAAGATGAGGAAAAATTCCAGATCTAGGGCATGCCAAGTCACTACTGCTAAGTGCATACGTTATTACTAACAACACTATAACTGTGTGAATGGTTGCTTTTTAGGAAGTATTTAATTCCTGGTAATAGTAATTGGCTTTGTAGCCCTAACTTGTTCTTGTCTACACCTTAGTTTGTGCCCTCAAGAGATTGTATGCACTTGGTTTACATTGATTTGATTTTTAACAGCTATCTATGGAGAACCTTTGTACCTGAACAGCGGTACTAATCACGTGACTTGCATACAATTGGCTATATATGCGTGTGAAGAAAAATTTCATCTGACTCATAAAGTAATGACGTTATGACAGCTAGCCTTAATGCACTATATTAAGTGTCTTCATTCTAAAGGAAGATTGCTCAACTCTTTTTTCTTTTTAAATTATGACGTTGGTGTTTCATGCTTCTGGATTATCAGAATTGTGTATGTCTTACATGCTGTGTGAACTAGTATTGCTCAATATCATGCACATCTTCAACACTTCTCCTAAAAAAAGCCACAACAACCCTATGGACCTAATCCTTCAAATCTTGACTCATGCAGTATTCCTGTTCACATATGTAAAGATTCTATGTATATGAGAGGGTTGGGCTCTAACAGAGCAGTTCTGTTGTATGTTTTTTGAATACTGATATTCAGTAGCCACTAAAGTTTTCCTGATATATCTTTGCACAGTGTCGAGGATATACCTGGCTGAGGTTTGTAGGGACTACTGCAGTACAGATGATTGATAATCCTGGTAACACCAACTTCGGCTACCTGGCTGTAGAAGCATTGTGACCACATTTCCTTAACCAAAGGAGTCTGACTGGGGAATGGAGGGGTGGGAGCAGAGTATGGGCCTTCTCTGAAAATATCAATTTTTTGGTTTTTATTACTAAGCTTCAGGCCTAGTTCTGCAAACCTTCTAATAAATAGTTCTTGCTTATGTGAATAGTACAAGCAAAGCAAGTGGGACTGCTCATGTGAGTAAATACTGTTCAGGCCACGGGAGGGGAAAGAGAACTAAGCCCTGTGACTGTGAAGTCTTATGATTTAGGACACTACCTATAGCTGAAGATCAAGCAAAAAAAATAAACTTAAGGATTCTAGACTGAATTGGAATAGTAGCTATGAACTTGTTAAACTTGGTTTTACACTTATGACTTTGCAAGTTGGCTCTTCAATGACTTAAAGTTAAGAGGCTTGAAGTAGCTTTGAACAAAATTCCATGTTTATCATTATTATTCTTGTCTTTTGATAGACCTTTCAAATGTCAGATATGGCTGATTATATAAATTCAGGTTTGATTTTATTATTAGATGTAATAAACATGTGTCCTGAACTTTAAATTTTTCTGTTCCTATACTTTCCGAATAAGTGGATGCCTGAGCCAATAAGTGACGCATATCAAATGTCATCTGCCACTAATTCTGACAGTAAGAAGCAGCAAGTGTTGATGTTCTCCAGATGTTTTGGCCTCTGATAACTGACTCTTGTATTCAAAAGGCCTTAAGTGAGCTTCTACAAGTCACCTGTACCAAAGTTCAAATGTGTGCTAGAAGCCACAACCTTGAGTTACGTTGACTTGCTCCTTATCTTAGAAATCACATTACTTTAGGAAATGATTAAAGTATACTCCAACTGTAGTTTCACCAAAAATATTATCTAGGACAACTGGCTTTGGGCCAAGGGATATTCTGCAGTTTGAACACTTAAAAACCCAATCTGTTAGACTTTTACTGATGCGTGCAGCTGTTCCATCTCAAGTGACGAGGAGCTGTTCCCTACCAGCACTCACATAAGTGTTGATATGAGAGAACTTGAACTGGGAGGTCTGAGAGCACCTACAACCATGGGAAATAACAGACACAGCATTGCTTTACATAGCTGAGTACGCCTCTAAAACATCTGGACCGTAGAGGATCATTAGCTAGGAGCTATAAAGTACAGAGAAAATCCTGCCCTGTCCATAGTTCATCATAATTAGAGATTGCTGACTTTTCATGGTGTAGGGTGTGAGTTGGAAAATTATTGGCTTCCTTAAAGGAAAAAGACAATAAACCGAAGAAGTTATAAGGACCTCATCTTGCCACTTTATTAAATGAATCTGTCTGGGAAGTGGCTTGGTTCAGTATAAAAGCAGCATTGGGAACAGATAACAACAGATGCTTTTGATAATTGTGATTCTCAACAGCTTTTGTTCCACAAATCTAGTTACATTTAAATCTGTCACAGTGCACTTTTTGACTAATGTTGGTCAAAAGGCTTCTTCACTTGGTTTTTAAATTTAAGCTGGGATATTTCACTCATAAACCACCAGATATTAGCATTAGGAAAAGCTATGTATGGTCTGCTTTCTTTTTACTTAAAAAGGAGTAGAGGATCAATCCAAATGTGGTTACCAAAGAATTAACAAAGAAACTCTCACTAACTTAAGATATGGGTGTTTGCGTAAAACTAGCTGATTTTCCCCACTTCAATAGAGTGGTTTCATAAACTGTAGCTTATGCATTGATGACTATGGGTATGTCTACACGGCAAAGGAAAACCCATGGCTGGCCCACGCCAGCTGACTCCGGCTCATGGGGCTTGGGCTACGGGCTATTTCATTGCTGTGTAGACTTCTGGGCTCAGGCTAGAGCCTGGGCTCTAGGACCCTGCAAGGCGGGTGCCTCCCAGAGCTCAGGCTCCGGCCCAAACCTGGAAGCCAACACAGCAATGGAACAGCCCGAGCCCTGCGAGCCTGTGTCAGCTGGCATGGACCAGCTGCAGATTTTTCTAGTCTGTGTAGACAGACATAACCAGATTTTTAGGGTCAACTCTGACTGAAGTCATTGGGATTCTTTCCATTGACTTCAGCGGAATGTTAATTTCCTAAAATGCACTGGACACTTGACTAATAAATCCAGATTGAAATAAGTGTATCCTTTTAAATGATTAAAAAAAAGTCAATTAAAATTTCTGTTAGGCACAGACATAACTGTTGAACACCAACTGCCCAATTCATTGGGTATGAAAATTTAAAATACCTTTTTTTATTTCTAAATGGAATTTTTTGTATAATTTACCTGAATATATTTTTAAATGAGGTCTCTTAGTGGCTAATGCTGTAGATTTCAGATAGGTTAAGTGATCCAAACACCTCCTACTCTATTTTTAATCTAAAAAATTGTGGTTGGAAGCACCTGGTATAAATAGCAGTGATCTATTTAAGGAACACTATTCTTTTTCACACCTCAAGAGTGTTTTCACGGCAGATTTTGAATGCAGATTATAGTCTGAACAAAAACAACAAGGAGTCTGGTGGCACCTTAAAGACTAACAGATTTATTTGGGCATAAGCTTTCGTGGACTACAGCCCACTTCTTCGGATGCATACAGAGTGGAATAAATATTCCTGAACAAAGCTGAACAAACATAACTAGAAAGTAACTCCTATAGAAGGAACAACTGTCCAGTTACTGATTAAAACTGTTTTCCTACACAGAATACTCTTTCTCTTTGTGGGTAGCAATTGCATTAAACAATACCCAGTGATCTAACTTTCATAAGTTTTTAAGAGCAAGAATGTGAAACGTTTAATAGCTGCATAACTTAAAATGTCTCTAGAGAATCTTTGCTTGATTGTGACTCAGAAGAGGTGTAAAGAGGCCAGCTGCCCATGTACATATGCGCTAGGCTGGCTTTGCTAGAGGTTGCTGGTGAAAGCTTAAGACTGATGCTATGTCTTTACACCGCTCAACACAAATAAGGGCTCCTGGCTATAAGAGTGGCTGATATGCCATAGGCCCTGCCTGTATTGCTGATCATAGTTCCTATCCCAGCTCCTATATCTCATGGGACAGCCTCTTTATGCTTGGAACAGCCTGCCGTTTCCTGTTCACAAATACCCATCTCGGTTTAAACCCCACTGCTTTCCTAACCTCTTTAGGGGCGTATGGGTCTGTCGTCTTCTGGGAGTTGATCCACATCAGAAGTAGTAGATTCATAAATGTCTTAAGTGACGTAGGAGTACTAGTTCCATTGAAAGCCATTTTAAGTGTCTTTGTCCTGTTTGAAAATCCCAACCCTAAATTCTTTAGCTGAAGTGGTATCTCATGGTTTTAGCTCTGTGGAGTCCTACGTTCAAACCCTGCTGTCAACTCAAGTGGTGACTGTTACCTTTTTAACCCTCCATTTCAATTGTCCTTTCCTCTTCCTTTTGTTTTGGTTTCTTTTGCTGTGTTTCTGAACTAGATGCTGAGCTTGTGGGATCATGGAACATTTAATATCAGAGCTTTGAGTAGGGCTTAAAAAAAAAAAAAATCTGCATTCCTATTCTCCAGAGACTGATATAAATGTGGCTGTGAGGGGTAATACCATGGTAAGAAGAGAAGTCCATCTGTTAGGATTCTACTGTGCTGCTATTCGTGCCCCATTCTTTGGGGCTGCTTTTCCATAAGCCTCCAGCTGGTATGGGGCAGATGAGTTTGAGGTGACTTTTCCTGTTTCTTCCCCTGCTGCATGGAAGAAAGATCTTTTCCTCTATCAGAGCCTCCCCATTCCATCTACTAGCTCCTGGGTGGAAAACACCACTACTCTACCCCTCTGTCCTAGAGTCTTGTCTTCTGTGGGGTGCAGACTTTTCATAAGTTGATGCAAAAATTGTCATCTGTTCATTTGCACCTCTGAAACTACAGATTAACATAGTCACCAGTGATCAGAAGTAGGGACTGAAAATGTGCAGGGAAGCTCTGATCAGCTTGAAGCTAATTTTGTGTGGATTCTGTCATCTGCACAAACTTGAAAATACATTCTTAGTAATTTAAAAACAAAACAGAACTGATCTTCCTAAAGTTTGCAAAAACCTTCGGGGGTGAGGGAAGGTAGTGGTTTAAACCAAGTTAAAGTCTAGGAAGTCCCAAATCTTGTTCTTCCTTCTGCATCTGACTGGTGTTCATACATGAAAGTTGTATAGTCCTTTGTAAGGACTTAGATGGCACTTTCAAGGGCACTCAGCATTAGCCTAACACAGTTCCCTTTGACCTCAAAGAGTGTCTTACGCCCAACATTAGTGGGAGCAGAGTTAGGCTAACACTGAGCACTTCGAAAATTCCACAGTTAGTTTTGGAGGCGCTCTACTGTTAGCACACCTTGACACTAGAAACTTGGGCTCAGAGGCATTTTCTGTTGGAATGGCTTGCATGTCATATATGAAACTTTATTGCACCATGACCCCCCTCTGACAAAAAAAAAACCTACATCTCTCTCTCTCTCACACACACGAGCCTAAGGGCTTCAGTCCAGGCAGCAGGCCAGTAGCCTGAGCCCCGCTGCCCTGGTCTGAAGCCCATGGGCGTCGGCTTCAGCCCTTGACAATGGGGCTTGGGCTTCAGCCCTAGGCCCCACTGACTCTAATGGCAGCCCTGGTGACCCCATTAAAACAGAGTAGCAACCCACTTTGGAGTTGCGACCCACAGTTTGAGAACTGCTGTCGTATATGGTTCTTACCACTGTATGTGACTATCACTTGTATGGAAGGAAGACAGCATTTCAAGAGAATTAAAAAGGAAGAAATTCTTAAAGCAAATGGTCCTCCTGAGTCACTGTTTCCTGTATGTTTGACTTGTATGATGATGTGCTCTGTCTGTAAACTTAACTTTGTATTTTCATTCTAGAACCTGGTCCAAAACCATTCCTGGCAAGGTTGAATTCTTCTCCAGTGAGGGTTCGGACACCTCTCTTCCAATCCCAATAGTGCCACTACAAGGCGTGGATGACTCCTACCCACCCCAGAAGAAATCCTTTATGATGCTCAAGTACATGCATGACCACTACTTGGACAATTATGAATGGTTTATGAGAGCAGATGATGATGTTTACATTAAGGGGGACAGATTGGAGAGCTTCCTTAGGAGTTTGAACAGCAGTGAACCCCTCTTCCTTGGACAGACTGGGCTTGGCACCACCGAAGAGATGGGGAAACTGGCCTTGGAACCTGGCGAGAACTTCTGCATGGGAGGACCTGGAGTGATCATGAGCCGGGAGGTTCTGCGCAGAATGGTGCCTCACATTGGCGAGTGCTTGCGAGAGATGTACACCACTCATGAGGACGTGGAAGTGGGAAGATGTGTGCGGAGGTTTGCAGGAGTGCAGTGTGTCTGGTCTTATGAGGTAAGAACACAAGCAATGAGGCATGTGGGGGCGAAAGGTGTGATGTTTTGTACAGGATAACGTCCTGTCCCAGACACAAGCAAATGGAATATGGTCTACCTGACACCTAATTTTGTATAATATAAATTTAAAATTGGTTAAAGAAGTTCTGGATATTGCACCTGTCCCAGAGCTCCCCTGCCTTTCTTTCTGGCTTTAAAATAAAATTTGTCCTATCTCTTGAAAATAGTTTTTCTTCCTGTCATCATGTGAAACCCCCACACAAATGGATATGTGACGGCATGGAGAAAAATGTCTCATAAATGAACCAAACTGGGGAAAACCTGGTAACTTCTCTAACCTTTCAGTCACACTACTCTCAGATGTCTGTCTGTTTTTATTTATTTTATTTTTTTTTAAAGTCATCAGGTAGAGGTGTGACATGTAAGCTGAGTGTCCCATAGTTTTACCATCTCTGTACTGTGAGGTAAGAATGTTCATCACCCCCATTTTACAAATAGAAACTTGAGGGGAAAATTGTTTGTTTGTTTGTTTGTTTGTTTGTTTGTTTGTTTGTTTGTTTGTTTGTTTGTTTGTTTGTTTGTTTGTTTGTTTGTTTCCTCAAATGGGGCTCAGCACTCACAAGCCTGTATGAAGTTAATAGGAAGCTGCAGGTGCTCACCACTTCTGAAATTAAGTCCCTGAGTGATTTGCTGACTGTCAGAGCCATGAGTGGGTGTTCTTGGCTTCTAGTTTATGTTTAACCAACTTGTCTGTGGGATCAGTATTGAAAACTAATGGTTTAATTACCAGACTGCTTACCAGTGTTGGAGCACACAAGGCTTATAGACTTGCTTTGTAAAGTAATTCCATGTTTCTGTCTTAGTCTTTCACCCAAGGTATACCTATTGCCAAACAAGTGTTTAATCTCTCCAGCATTTAACATTGTCACACTGCATACAGTACTAAGTCTGCAGATAATTAAACATGAAACTGCCTACAAGAAAGTATCTATGGCTCAGGCATGATTCTGTTACTTGTTGGATATTTGGTGATTCCTGCTGTTGGACTTTGTGGGTGGAGACTAGTCTTCAGAGGAGCTTATTCCACCCCTTTTCCCCCCCACCCTGAAATCTGCCCGTAGAAATCTGATTGCAGCTTCAGGATCTCAAAAAACTCACAACCTGCTGTTTACTATGCTTATATTATGTTTATTACTTAGACTTTATGGATCTGAATTGTCCATGAGGATAACAAATTTCTCTAGACTTCAAAGTTTGGTTGTAAGTATTGTAGAAGAATAATTCTGCTCAACTGCTTACATAGGAGTTTTAAAACAAAAATACAGTGGAATCACTTCCATCAATCTGGAGTTCTGTAAAAGCCTGTCCCTACAGAATCTAAATATGTGGCCAAGCGTGAGTTCAGGTCTTTTTAAAGGGACACCAACTTAATCACACTTCTGCTAGTATTGGAAAGAATACTGAAGATTACTACCGATAAGAGATCAGAGGAAGATTGCTTGAGACTCATATTTTTGTTCCAAAGGAATACTGTGTGTGTGTCTGGCAGCTCTGTGCATAGTTTTCCCTAACTGTGAGCTCTCACATAGCAATGGGGGGAGTTTTTAAAAAAGAAAATTGTAAAACCACAGAAATTGAAAGAGGGACTTGAGTCAGAGAGAGTACCTGAAGCTGCTATTAACTTGAAGTGACGTGGTTTCATTTTGACAGCGACATGATTTAAATTTTTGAAATAGTTACTGATTGCTTCTCCATTTAGTGCTTTGTGGGCCCAGTTGGAGCTCAGTGGAGTCAATGGGCATTGGATCAGGTCCTTGAGATGGAGAGATCTTTTCATCTGCATTCATCTTGTCACATGTATATAAAAAATGAAATCTGGACACCGGCAAAGATGAGCTCTAGAACGGCGGTGGTGCTGTCACTTCTATATTTCTAGACCTGAAATGATTTACTAGTGTGTTAGGTGCTTTACAGAGAAAAGGATCAAACCACTTTTTTTCTTTCTTAGTTCTCCTATTTAAAATAGTTATTGGGCCTAGAGCAGACTATTGAAACAACTTCCATGTAAATAGCTACATCAGGTATAACTTGAAACTATTAAATGCTCAAATCCTGGTCCCATTGAAATGAATAGCAAAACAGCCATTGATTTCAGTAGGACCAAGATTTGGCACGAAATCTTGAATCATTTGTGGAGCGGTCACACTTTAAGGAGGTTAGAAAAACAAAACAAAGTGCGTGACGTAGCAGAACTAGACTGCAAATAATGCTGAGGAAAAGCAAAATGCTTGAGTGTTTTTAAGCTATTCAGAATGTTTTCTCACAGATGTGGTGGAATATCTAAAATTAGCATGTGGAGGGGGGAAAATAGCATGAACTCTTACATTCTCACTTACACTGCAGGAGTAATTTTTAAGGTTTAGTGTTCCCTGGGAGGGAGGAATGGCTGGGTAGCAGTTTCAATGATGAAAGCACATTACTGCTTTAGGGAGTAGCTGCACTTTCATTTCATTGAGGGCTTTTTAATTTAAAAACTATCATAATTTGATTTTTGGTCTGATTCCCTCCATGCCCGGATAACTGGATTAAATGTGCCTAGGGAATGTTATGTAAAATAAAACAATGGCTCTGTTAAGCAATGCAGCTGTCTTAACCAGCTGTGTTAGGAAAGGTTAGTGTTTAAGCAACATTTTCCATGTCTTAAGTGTATTCATGAGTGTCAAGCAAGCGATGCCTAAAATGCAATGCATTGTATTGCAACAGACTTTGGGTGGAAGGAACAGTTATTCCATCCCCTGCCTTCTGGGGGTATTAGTATTGCATTCTTTAGGATACCTCGAATTAGTTTCCTCTTTACAGTTCTTGCAGGGCTTAGCAAATTAGACCCTAATTGCTTTTTTAAAAAATTCCTTCTTCATGACTTCCATTTAGAAGAGTTCCAAAGTGCTTTAATGGTCCAAATCTTCAAGCCCCTATTCACGTGAGTAATTTCACTGATGTCAGTAGGGGCTTCTTGCGTGAGCAAGTGTTCACCAGTACTTTGCCATAAGTTTGTGGAACATCGTTGGGGAAAACTCTACTAGGCCCTGTATCTTTCCCCCTCTCTACCCTCCATTGCTATTACCCTTAGTGACACTCTAGGAATCACATACGTTTGGATAACTGCAACCACCTCTTGTCCAGCCTTCTTTACACCTCCCTCTCCCTTTTAACTCCAGGCACAGCATGACCACCAAAACTGTCCTCTTCTGTCCTGACCATTAGACACCCCTCTACTGTTGCATCAAAGCTTTGTCCCAGCCTACATGTCTGGTCCTAGATCTTCTTGTTCCTCCTGTACCTTCTGCTTGATCAAAGATATCCGCCTTGAAACCCATCTTGTTTCGTTCCAGCATTTGGTGCTGGCTTCTGTGCTGCCTCTTACTCATGAAGTTTACTCCACTAAGCTACCAATCTTATTCATTACAAGTCTCATGTAAACTCACTACTTCCATGATGCCCACAAGACAAGTTGTGAATAAACTTTGTTGGCCTGAATGCTTGGGGATGTGTGTGGGGGAAGGTGGGGGAGGAGAGGCTAGCACTGTCTGTTGTTCCCTTCTCTGGGTTTTATCATTTCTCTGGTGTGTCTGAGGTTGTAAGATCTCTATCAGTGATTGTTCCTTGTTTGTGTGTGTGGTAGAGTGCTGAACCTGTCATTTGTGCTTAACAAATAACTGAAATGCAGCCACCTCCTAGGGTCAATGGGAGTAACCACTCAATTCGGGCACAACACATTGCATGACAGCAGGGGGACAGGACAAATTATACCAAGGACTAACAGGGCCATGGAATATCGTATGTCCACAGAGAACAGACAGGACCTAGGTTATAAGGTCTCTCTTTCAAAACCTGACACCCCTCCCCATCCCCAGCATAAAGTATGTGGAGCTTAATTTTTCTACGTTGGGGAGGATAAAGGGCTGAGTTGATCCCGTGAGGACTGGACCCCACAGTCCTAGAGAATCTAGGTATTTCAATCTTAAAGAGATGCTGCCAGGGCTGAGGAGAGAATATTTGATTATACCTGCGTTTAAAATCTTCTCTTTCGCTATTAGTTTACTACTTGGCATTTCTCTCTGCTTGGAGAATGAAGACCGTCTAGTTCACTTTCTGCCTTTGGTACACTGGCACAATGTTGCACTATTTCAGTTGCTCATACTGAAGAAAGCTAGCTTCCGTTCTGATGCAAGGCTATTGCAGTGCTCTCATTTTTTTAAAAATTGTCAACTTTTCCATTTTGAGTTTCATTTTGAGTCTTGTGTTTTCTTTAGCAACATCTCACCCGTGGGATCATCTTTCAGTAGCAGGTGATGCATTTTTTGGTAGTTGCTCTTGCCATAAAAATACTATGTAAAGAGTTGGATTCCTGTTTATAGGAATCCTGATTACTTTTATCCAAGTTATAACTGCTGGTAATTGGCAAAGCTGCAGCATATGCATCCAACTTTTCCTCAGTTGTGATACAATCCGTTTGCACCATTTTGCTCTCTTAGTGTCAAACACTTTTCTTTCCTCATACCACAGTGATTGGTGCAGAATAAGAACCTAGACAGTGTTGTGCCCTGGTGAAAATCTCTTACTGGAAACTTCGGTTTTCGAAAGAATAATGTTTTAGAAAGAAAAGCATTACATGCTTAATTCTATTTTAACTAGACCTGAAAAGTCATTTTTAAAAATGTACTGGTCCGTGTGTCTTAATAGAAACCCCACTTCCTAGCAGGGCTTTGGAGCGGAACCCGAAGCTGGAGTGCGGAGCAGCTACAGAGCAGCGGAGCTGCAGGTTTTTGCCTGGAGCTGGAGCACCGCTCCAAAGCCCGGCTTCCTAGTTTATCTAGCAGTGTCTTGGGGTGCAGAGTACTTTCCACACCAAAGCATCAAAATAGAAAACACATTTTCAAAACCTCTTTACCTGTGAGAGGTAGTGTAAGGGAAGTCCGGGAGAGTCAAGTGTTGTATTTTTATTGTGGGTTGAGAAAAAGCAGTTTGTCCCATAGCCAGATTCACATAGGTCCAATTATGAATCCATCAGATAGGGATGTAAGCATCCCCCAAACTTTCCATTCCTGTATATAAGGCTCTCAAATGCGCGGGTGGGGGTGGGGGTTGTTTATCAGCTCTAAAGTGGCCAGAACTCAGAGAAATCCTGTGATGGTTAGGGAGGGAAACAGGAAGTACTGGCTTTAGGGGACAAATGTACAACTCTTAGCATGTGACTAGTCTCCAGTTCTGTGGGTTTCTCTCTTGAGAAAAGCAACAGAACGTCCCGTGGCACCTTTAAGACTAACAGATGTATTGGAGCATAAGCTTTCGTGGGTGAATGCCCATGAAATGCATCCGACGAAGTGGGCATTCACCCACGAAAGCTTATGCTCCAATACATCTGTTAGTCTTAAAGGTGCCACGGGACGTTCTGTTGCTTTTTACAGATCCAGACTAACACGGCTACCCCTCTGATACTTGATCTCTTGAGAGAGAAACTTCTTCACTGTGTCAAAAAACTATTGGAGACTAACTGGCTGATTGGCAGTGCTGACTAGCTTCGTGTGGCCCACTTAGAGCGTGGTCCTATGCTACATTAACTTCAAGGGCAGAACTCCGGTTGACTCTCTAATGGTGCAGCATCAGAGTCCTGATGAGATTTTATTGGAATACTCTGTACTTGCCTGTTTAGTCTGATGTATATTACAATAGAGTTGTGAAGACCTTTGAGAAGCAGGGTACTGCATGTGTCTTGTTAACCTCAAGGACCAACGTAGCGTCATGTCAGTTCTTGAATTTGTCATCGTCAACGTTTTTCCAAAATGCTGAGTGTCCACGATTCCAACTGAGGTCAGTACTTCTGGAAATCAGGCCTTCAGTATTGCTTTACATCAGTGTGTCTCTGCAATGCAGTCCATTCTGACCTCGGGCCATGTGCTACTCTTAAAATAAACCTGTCCTTGGGAAACATGGGATAGCAGGGTTATAAATTGATGCCATCCGTGTACGTGGTGCCATGTGTACCCACGCACAAGGTGCGTAGAGTCTGAATCTGATGCAGACCATCTGTACATATACAATGATTAGTTTGGAGAGAACCTTGAAGTAGTACAGTTTAAAAAACTGCACTAACTTGGATGGGACTGTCATTGAAAGACTTCATGGAAGTCTGCTTGCTCTTTTTAAGAGCAATTCCATTTAGCATATAGGAGCTGAAGAATGGATTTCAAGTACTGTGTGCATGGCTGAGAAGAAACAAGTACTTTGCAGGAGAGACAATGGACAAGAATAGGTGGTGACCGTATGTAGGCAGGGGCAGAATTGCGCGAGGCCTTGGAAATGAGTGCAAAAAAACTTGACCTTGATGCGGCAGGCAATAGGGAACCAGTGAAGAGCTTGAGGGAGGTGGGCAGAGCATCATAACTCTAATAACAGCACGTTTTGGCAGATTGGTGAGGGGAGAAGCAGGGAGGTCAAAGCTGAGGAAGCTTCTACATAGATGCAGGAAGGCCACAGGGTGGATGAGGGTTTCGACATTTGGAATGGGAGATCCACATCCAAACTGTAACTTCTACATCGTCTAAGTTACTTAAAAGAAAGCAAAATCTGACTGAAAACTCATAAGCCTTTTTTAGTAACTTCTGCAGTCGCAGATCAGCAAAGCCTTTTAAAGAAGAAGTTTGAGGTTTGTGAAGTATTTTGATTGCTTTGCTGTTTGAACCCAAAGACCCTGGAGACAGTTCCATTTTGAGTATATGCAATTTTAGCACGAATATTTTTGTTTTGACTCCTGGCCTTGTTGTTGGGAGTGGGAGGAGGGAATTGTACGGTGTGCACTCGTATTCAACTTGTATGTAATGTCGGGGTTTTTTGTTTTGTTAAGGTTTGACCCAGTTTTCATGAGAACACAGAGGAATCTGGTCTTAATTAGATGACCTATAGTAATGTCTAAGCTGAAGGTTATAAAAATTGAAACTTGAACAATGAAATGTCTCTGCTGATGCCATGCATAAAAATAAAAGTACCTTAGGTCTTCCTTCAGTCTTCTGATTAGTCATTGTCTTGAGTACAGTCAGCTCAGCAAAGACTTTATTGCATTGCTGGATAAAGAACTTTAATAGAATGCTCCATATCCCAGATTCTTAATTCAGACATGTACAGAAGTTGTGTGAAGACTTGAGAAACCATTGGAGAAGGGGGAAATATGTGGTTCCCCTTGTCTGAACTTTGACAGTTACTCTGTCTTTATGCAAAATAAATTCCTACTCTCTTTCCCTCCCAGTGTCCCCTGCATGCATCCTCCCCATTTGCTAAAACTAAGTATGGAAAAGCTGTGTAAAAATAAATTCTTAGAAAAGGGTCTTGATTGACTTGATAGTATATCTACAATCAACTTGAAATCTAGTCAGTTTTTTTGTTTGTTTTGGATACTACACCTGCCCTAACGATCCCTTCGGTCTTGCCAATCTTTATGGGTTGGCAATAGCACTTTTTTTTTTTTTTTTTTTTTTTTTTAAATGGCTGTCTCATTGTGAGAAGGCCACACAAAACAAAGTGGAAACTCCGTATAGTCTGCTTCACTGTCTAGGCAAACTTGTCAAATGCACAAAGCAGTTAAACTATAAAGAGAGATTACTACAACAAAGACTAGACTCTTAGGTGGCACTTATAGTAATAGGCACAGTGCTTTTAGGGTTGCTTTTTTAGTTGACCATATCCCTTTTAATGTCAAGTGACATTTCACTTTTTAAAAAAATGTGAAGAGGGGGACCTGCTTTCAATCCCTCAGTCTTAAATAGTAATAAGACTTATTTTTAATGTAGCACCAACAGTGTGCTGGGTTTGTCTAGACTAGAGCTAGACCTGGTAGACTATACCTGTAGTCCTGGGTGCTCCAAAACAACCACCCTTGTAAAAGCCAGGAGCACTAATCTGTTTCCAGGGCCTTTATTAATGCTGTTGGGAAGTCAGCATGACAACATTATATACAGTAGATATCTCCATCCTGATGTATCATTAAAACAGCTGCTTTCTAAGCAGCTCTCTTTGCTGGTCATGGTATGCTAGTATATACAAAGGCTTTAGTAAACTGTCAGTTATATTTTGTTGATACAGCAGGATCAGTCCCTGGCATGTTCTATTAGTACCTTCCCAATTAGTATTCCTGATCTTTTTTCATTCTTATCTGCCTCAACTTGAGAGAAGAAAAGGGGGAAAAATACTGAAAAGAATTGTTAGGTCTCTTAAAAAAAATAAATCTTCTGCTTCAACGGCTTCCTTTTATAAGGTCACTGTCTGTGCAATACAGACATCCACTAGTGCTGCCGTTTTTCCTTTTTGCTGACTCGGCTGGGATGAAACTTCAGTGTGTTTAGATGTACAGCTGCAATTAGTAATGGGAACTGAATACCTTAGCCCTCCCATATACACGACACTAAAATGTTTCTGTATGGTAAGCTAGAGCCTGGCTTTGGACTGCAGTGGAGGTTCCAGCCCTGTGGTAGAGAAGTGCTACTGATAAAAGTGGCTGTGAAACAGCAATCTACAGCACCAGCTCCCTGTCACAAAAAGGAACGTTTCTAACACTCTGCAGTGTACTACGCTGTACAAGATCTCCCCTCTTCTCTATGTAATCTGCCGACTGCAGTTTGTACTGTCCATCGTATGGAGAATTAGTTGTTCGGGATGTGTCTAGCCTCATCTCATTTAGCAAGTTTCCTGCTGAAGCGTTGCTGTGAGTTGTGCCCTGAAGCCCTCGGATTTGGAAAATGGAACTTGGTTCTAATCTGCAGGGCTGCCACATATCTTTAATTGAGTCTTAAAAGGCTTTAAACACTTAGCACTAATTTCCTGTGTTTAAAAGCTTATCTGGACTCCTGATGGTGTAAACTTTCATGGTTATCAGCTGGAGTCTTAAAATCTTGCCAGAAATCCTGATTATCTAAAAGGTAGGCAGGCATTTTGTTCTTGCCTACCTGGGACACCATGACCTTTAAGTGTCCCCAATTTCTCTGCATGGACTATTAGGAACTCTTGGAAAGCTTGCTGTTAAATTTCACCTGGAAGAGGATTCACTGGTCCTGTTGCACTTAAAACTTAGTTCTTTCTTTCTTGCTTGCTTTAAATTGGATTTCTGCTTGTATTGCCACTTGAAACAAACGAATGGTCAAGAATGACCTTCAGATATGTTTGAGCAACTTCACATACAATAATAATGATACAAACTTGACTCTAGTTTTCCTTTTTCACCTGCGGGAAATTTGAGAATCTGGTTAACTGGCAAATCATGTTACAGATGGTTGTCGGGTTTTTTTGTTTGTATGATTTTTGAAATTTCATTAACAAATAGCCAAAGTTAGCTTAAATTCAAATATATTGATGGTGCAATAATTTTGTTTTGCGCGTGTGCATCAGAACTGATCTACTCACTTAGGGTTTGCACTCTACATTTGTGTTGGTGTTCTGGTTTTTGAATTAGTTGGAGAGGATGTTCCACTATCCTAGTTAGGCCCCCACTCCTGCATTTGGATCTGCTAGCGAAGGTTTCTCCAGCCATGCCAGATCCTATTTGACTGCAGAATTGGGGCCTGAGGGCTTTGCTACATGGGGAACTATTGTATATTAGCCATTCCTAACTAACTCCATGATGGATTCTCATATTCCACTCTGAGTGTCTTATTCAGAATTGGCATAAGTGGATTGAACTAATTTGGAATAAGGCACTGTTGTGGAATAACAGAACTCACACATGGCATTAATCAGGAATCATTACCTTATTCCAGATTTATTTCTGTGTAGACAAGCCTTTAGTCTGTGAAGTTGTCAGGGAAAGAGAGAGTCTTCAGGTATCTGCAGAGAACACAGTTGATGCTTAACAAATAGGTTGCAGATCTTAGTTAAACATTTTGAAGCTTGAAGGCTAGCATTTTCCTATTAAATAATACAGGAAGATGATGATAAATGTCCTAGTAAGAATCTTCTGAGGTTTCAGAGGTGAATTGTCTTCCTCCACTGCAGTAAGAAGGGTGGGGAGACGCATAACTGTGCAAATTCTGACTAATTGGAGTAGCTTTTTCCTTTATACCTTCAGAAATACTGAGCATGTATGGCATATGGCTACTTCTCTCCATCCCAGTATGCCTGGACTGGCACTTGAAGTTGGTCTCAACATCTGTTCTAAAAGGCTGAACAAGTTGCTTCATGAATAATAGTGGTCGAGTTTTGATATACATAACTGTAAATCAGTGTGACGGGTTAGAACACTGCTCCAAGAATAAGTTAATGCTAATGAAGGTACCAGCCCTTCAAGGCCTTCAGTGGGTTTAATTGCTTGGCAGTAACTCCCTTATTTGAAATAAAACTAAATGTTTTGGCGGGTTATGTCACCACTGTATTATTGTGGAATGAAGGAGAGAGTGTTAGTTTGCCTCCACTGAACTGCCTTAAGCCTCCTCTGGATGCATAGTACACTTCAGACAGCCCAGATACTGCAGCAATATTGTCTGTCTTGGTGGCATAATGCAGTGGCTCTCAACCTTTCCAGACTACTGTACCCCTTCCAGGAGTCTGATTTGTCTTGTATACCCTCAGGTTTCACCTCACTTAAAAACTACTTGCTTACAAAATCAGACGTAAAAATACAAAAGTGTCACAGCACACCATTACTGAAACATTGCTTATATTCTCATTTTTACCATAGGATTATGAAATAAATCAATTTGAATATAAATATTGTACTTCCATTTCGGTGTATAGTATATAGAGCAGTATAAACATTTCATTGTATGAAATCTTAGATTGTAGTGGTTTTTTATGTAGCCTGTTGTAAAACTAAAACTAAACCCAGGGTTGTGAGCTCAATCCTTGAGGGGGCCATTTAGGGAACTGGGGTAAAAATCTGTCTGGGGATTGGTCCTGCTTTGAGCAAGGAGTTGGACTAGATGACCTCCTGAGGTCCCTTCCAACCCTGATATTCTATGATCTAGATGAGTTGATGTACCCCCTCTGTGTACCCCTAGTTGAGAACCACTGGTATAATGTGTATTCATTACTTCTACAGTGACATTCATTTGCTTGGGCACTTTAAGGATATGTAGGAAACCAGTCACCTGCCCCAGGGAGCTTACAACCCAAGGTCCTGATCCTGCTGTGGCGTCCATAATGTAACAAAGCAGGGTGCTCTGAAAGTGAATCTTTTTGAACAAGAAGTAACATTAAACAAGGAATAGAGCTGGAGTTCTTGTGTAGAAAAAAGGAGAACAAATTCCAGAATTAATGTTCTATATAAATACATGTTTACCACACTAGGGGCTCAAGGCCGCTACTTTGAAACCAGATAATGCCTTGTTCCTCTTCAGTTGGCACAAGGGGGTTTTTTGTACCTGCTCAGTCATAAGTCTGTTTTGGTATCCCCTGGCTGTTAGCACTGGCTGCCTTTTGAGATATGCGAACTCTGAGGCAGTGATATCCTGTAATACATTGCCCCAGTTGGGATGGGATATGTGGGAGGGGGAGGTACTCTTCTCCCCATTAGCATCCTCCCCTTCTTGCTATATCCAGCTTTTAAAAGCTGATATCTATATTTGTATCCATTAGAATGGATGCATATCTCTGTACAAAAGTTGAGGGCGGTAAAGGGGGGGCATGGTAAGAAGTGGGATTATTGGGGACTAGTAGTGGGGTAGGGAGGCAGAGGGAAGCATGGGGGGACAATCTAGATTGGGATCGAATGGAGCATTACGGGGGAGCATGGAAGGAGAGCAGCATTTGGGGTTAGGGCCAACAGGAGATTTCTAAAATACACCTATCTATCCACACTAGTAGAAAAACTATATTAGCTGACACAATTCTTTATCAGGTTTCCAAAATGGTGTCTCTTCTTTTGAAGTACACCTTTACCCCGATATAACGCGGTCCTTGGGAGCCAAAAATCCCTACCCTGTTATAGGTGAAACCCCATTATATCGGGGTAGCGGCAGCAGAGCTCCAGCAGTGATTTAAAGAGCCCGGGGCTCCCCACAGCAGCCAGAGCTCCAAGCCCTTTAAAGCACCGCCGGAGCCCCAGGGTAGCGGCGGCAGGGCTCCAGCAGGGATTTAAAGCGCTCCAGGCTCCGGCCACTGCGGGGAGCCTGGGCCCTTTAAATTGCTGGCCAAGCCCTGCTGCCAGAGCCCTGGGGTTACTATATACGAACCCGTGTTATATCGGGTCGCGTCATATCGGGGTAGAGGTGTATGTATGTGATGGGTGGGTTCTTGGAGACCAAGGTTTCCTTCGCTTCTGTTAGCAGTGCACCACGCAGATTTTCATACAGTGCAAGAGACTGTTCAGTGGTTCATAGAGTGAATGTTACAGGCAGAAAAGACACTGTTTACTTGAGACCTACTGCCCCATTTTATTTTGTGATTGATGCATGGTACATTCCATTACCATTGCTGTATTTGTATCCCTGAAGGGTGCTACATCTGTCATGTGCACACTACAGTTCTGTAATGCTGCACCACACATAGGGACTGTGCGGGGTTCTGTTGTGAGCTATTTGGATGACCCTTGCTCTATTCTCCTGTAGAAATGTTCTTCCAGTATAGGGAGAACAGAACATCTTACCAGTTTTTACTATGCCTCTTTAACTCACTGAAAATCCTTCAGATGTCTCAACTGATCAGACTTCAGGCATGTAGTGGGCCTCTTTCACAAGATGGTGAGAAGCTGAAATGTATTTCACTTTCAGATGGTCTAATGCTGTGCGTTGTTCAAGTAAGCTTGAAGGAGTCCAGTTTTAACCCTGACCGCCAAGAAACTTGGGGGAAAAGATCCATTTGTACTTTGAGAGGAGTTGTAATCCTGTGTCTGGAATTTTATGAAATGTTTCAGCATCAAAGTGTTTTGCAAACACCTTTTCCTTACTGCACCTCTGTGATAATTACAATGATCTTGCAAAGGGGTTTAAGTGATTAGCCCAAGGGCACAAAGGAGGCTCTGTCAGGGCAAGAATTAGAGTACAGGGGGTCCTGACTCCTCCTTTTCTAGTTACTTCAATTAAAATTCCATAGTCAGGGCTGACACTAAGAGAAACTTGAGCAAACATGTTCTTCCTCTTGCTCCAGGAAACCATGTGTTCTGTCCGAATTAACCGGTGGCCAGAAAACTGAAATCCCAGCCACGCAATAGAATGTGCTGGCCTGACTTTGCTCCCATTGAAGTTGATGTGGATGAAAGAAATGAAATAGAAGTAAAACAGAAGACTCTCTGCAGATGCAGACTTGATCTGTTGGCATCCCTATGATTTAGGGTCCAGACAGCTAGTTGCAAGTTGGTTCCTCAACACAGTTAATGGTAGGATATCCTGGCAAACTTGGTCTGCAGTCTAAACACTCATCTATCAAATCAAAATGCATCTCAACAGCTCCTGTGGGCAAACTTGTGAAATGAGGATGGAGGGAGCAAGGAACCAGCATCTTGTCAATAGCAGAAGGGTGAGAAGCCAGGGGGGCAAGGATGAAATTTAAGGAACTGATAACTAACACAAATGGTGGAATGGAGTGCAAATAAAAAACATTGAGCTAGCTGGAGATGGGAATAGAATTGCTATAGAACCAAACATCCTGGGAACTTTCTAAGGGTGAAACCTTCAATTCTGTTTGCAGTAGCCAATTCACTAGACTAGAGCAGCTTCTCTTATGCTGTGGTCTGCTGAATGCTTGCTGGTCGGATGTTGCAGGATCTGCCTCTTTCCTGCATAACTGCTGCTTCAGGTGACCAGGCTTTTTGCTAAAAGAATCTGGTTGCTAGGGTGTCTTTCTTTTACAGCCATTTCAGCTATCAGCTTTTGCTAGAGGCCACAATTATCATAAGAAGATGGAGAGCAGATATTTGCTAGCAGAAAAGGAGGTGCCCTTATCAAGGAACTTGGGCTGAGATGAGGAGCTGGGAAAGGTGTGAACCTTAAATCCACATGGGCTCAGTTGCAGGAAGTCTCTTAGTGGGAGCTGAAGCTCGGGCAGAAGGGAGCTAGGGAAAGAAATGTATTGTAAGATCAGAGGTATGCGTTGGGAAATTGGTCCGATTTTAGGCTTAACTAAACTTGTACTAATGAGTTAGCTGGCACTCAGTAGTATCTTCCAGAGTACACTAAGAAAAATGCATGCTACCAGCACTTTCCCTGCCATGTCACAGATATAATCTCCAAAGCAGCTACAGGAATCCACTAACCTTTCTATACCTGGATCAACCCTACCTCTTTCTCCCCCAGGCCAGAAAGAATACCACCAGGATAAAGCACACACTTTTAAAGTCTCAGGGGGTAGCCGTGTTAGTCTGTATCTACAAAAACAACAAGGAGTCTGGTGGCACCTTAAAGACTAACAGATTTATTTGGGCATAAGCTTTCGTGAGTAAAAACCTCACTTCTTCGGATGCCAATTCACTAGAAGAAGTGAGGTTTTTACTCACGAAAGCTTATGCCCAAATAAATCTGTTAGTCTTTAAGGTGCCACCAGACTCCTTGTTGTTTTTGTAGATACAGACTAACACGGCTACCCCC
>NC_048307.1:78205162-78360862 GCF_013100865.1 Trachemys scripta elegans | reverse complement strand
TTTCTCTTAATTAATTGGCCTCTCAGAGTTGGTAAGACAACTCCCACCTGTTTATGCTCTCTGTATGTGTGTATATATATCTCCTCATTATATGTTCCATTCTATATGCATCCGAAGAAGTGGGCTGTAGTCCACGAAAGCTTATGCTCTAATAAATTTGTTAGTCTCTAAGGTGCCACAAGTACTCCTGTTCTTCTTTTTAAGTAAGCTTTGTGAGGCATTTGGTCTGTTTCTTTAGGAAGGGATTTGCAAGGTTAAGTACCTGATCAGGAAGCACTTTGGGAACAATGCATCGTGGAATGCTCCAATCCACATAAGAAGTCTTCCTGGAGACATACAAAATACCATGTGGACAATGGCTTCGGCCTGTAAAGACTGAGTCATACAGGGACATGTGACTTGCCCAGGTGACTCCAGGACTCCATCTTGGAGCTGGACTTGCATAGGAGAGAGGAGGGGGGGGTCTACACCCACAAGAGAAAGTCTATTTAAACCCAGGAAAGACCCCTCCATTTTGTCTTCAGCTGGCTAAAGAAGGATCCTTTCCACCCCCCACCCTCCCAGGATACTTGAAGGAAACTGGAACAAAGGACAGTAACTACAGGGGGTGTGAGTAATTGCTGGACCCAGGCTAAAAGGAGATTAGCCTGTAAAAGGGAGCATTCTGGAACTGGTGAGGATCTTATCTGTATTTAGTTTGATTAGACATAGATTTGCGCATTTCATTTTATTTTGTTTGGTGACTTACTTTGTTCTGTCTGTTGCTACTTGGGACCACTTAAATCCTACTTTCTGTATTTAATAAAATCACTTTCTACTTAGTAATTAACTCAGTATGTATTAATACCTGGGGGAGCAAACAACTGTGCATATCTCTCTATCAGTGTTATAGAGGGCGAACAATTTGAGTTTACCCTGTATAAGCTTTATTCAGGGTAAAACGGATTTATTTGGGTTTAGACCCCATTGGGAGTTGGGCATCTGAGTGCTAAGGACAAGCACACTTTTGTGAGCTGTTTTCAGATAAACTTGCAGCTTTGGGGCAAGTGATTCAGACCCTGGGTCTGTGTTGGAGCAGACGGGAGTGTCTGGCTCAGCAAGACAGGGTGCTGGAGTCGTAAGCTGGCAGGGAAAACAGAAGCAGGGGTAGTCTTTGCACATCAGGTGGCAGCTCTCAAGGGGGTTTCTGTGATCCAACCCGTCACAGGGCATATAACAGAGGGTCTCCAGAGCAATTTGACCTCAGAGATGCAGCATGCTAGGAAGAGAGACAAGACTTGAACAGCCTGGAAAAAGATAGAAACGTTATCATTTTATTTCCTGATTTCAAATATTTGAGCCCACTGAGGCTGGAGGGCATGTGTCCATGGTTGGAAGGGGTATTTTGGTTTTATTTAAGGCACTGTTAGGCTCTTGGATGGTTTCTGGGACAATTCACTGCAGTCCGTCCCAAGCAGAAACAAATGATTGGTTGACCTCCAGGGAGTAGTAACAAAGGTGGTTCTGCAGTTAAGCCAGGCTTGGGCTGTCTGTCCAAGGTCCTAGACTGAATTGTGCGTTTCACGCCAGTGCAATCATCCTGAAGTCTGCAGGTGACAGATACTATTACAAAATGGTCATGCTTTCTATATGTCACTGTAGCAATATAAGCTCAGAGCTAATGGGGCTCAAGTCAGCTGATCTGTGTTAGTGAACTTTGCGCTTGGGTGTCTAAATTGTATTTTCACTCTACGTTAAGCCTTTTGTAAGCTGTGCTTGAAACTAGGGTTCTGGCATCCACACTGCAGTGTGCAGATCTAAGTCAAAGTAACCATATCCCAGAGTCCCTAAGTTTCCCCTGCCAAAATGTGGCTCCTCTAGCCCTAGGACTATGGTGTACTGTGGGGAAAACTTTATTGTCCACCCTCCATGTTACAGGAAGTTTGAAGCAGCTTGCTTTGCAAAAGGTTTGATCTGTTCGCTCTCCACTGCGAACCCAGGAGGCTCTCTAATAATGTGCTTGGAGATCGGTGATCAGAAGAGAATGGGTTAACGCTGACCTGAGCTGCTGCCGTTCTCAGAGAGGAGTGGCTTCCATTTTCAATAGAGTGGATTATAGATTGTTGTGACAGAGAGGCCTAAAGAAGTTGTCCCATGGAATTATGGGATACTTCCAGCTCACTCCCGGGACCCTAGTCAAGCATGGCTGCATCTACATTGCAAAGCAACAGGGCTCGGATCCTGGGTCCCAGTTTAACTTGAGCTCAGATCCTCTAGCCCTACAAGTCTGGGACCCTGGGTATGAGCTCTGATGGCACAATTGCAGTGTAAATGCAAAGGGGGTTGGCTTAAGCCTGTGCTTGATCCCAGGCTCATGTTGCAGCGTACCCGTACTCTTAGAGCCCTTTCCATCTGCCTCCCTAAATTTAAGGTAGTGCTGTAGAAAGTGACTTTTTTGGTACAAATCCATTTTTGTTAATTGGCTACCCTTTCTTTTGACATGACTCTTCAGCTTGTTGAAGACCATCCTCCATCAGTGGCTCTCATTTACTGAGCCGTCAACAAAAGTGAGAGTGAATTTCTTTCCTGTTGTTTGAGGTCTAACATTTCTGTAGTAATGGCGTATCATCCCCCCACCTCTCAGTAAAGAATTACATGTCCCTTAATGTCCTATTGCAGAAGGTGTGGTGCTTTTCTGAGCTCTGATCTTGCTCAAACATCTTAACTCTACCTAGACCTGTAAACTGCTCTGAATAAAATTGACAGCTGTCCATCTCAGAGTAGCAGTTAGGGTGACCAGACGTCCCGATAAAATCCGTCCCTATTTTTAGGTGTTTGTCCCGCGTCCCGACCGAGTGCTCTGCCGGCGGACCCCTCCTCCCCCATGTGTCCCAATATTTTCTTCCTCTCATCTGGTCACCGTAGTAGCAGTATGTACCGTTTTGATCTGTTTGAGCATTTTTGTATAAGAATATTTCTCTGTTTACATTGTGTCTGAAGGATGTCTTAAAATACCATCTTCCCTTTTGGTTTTTTTTTTTTTTTTTTTTGTGTGAGGAGAGTTAAGGGTAAGGCTTGTAATTATTAATACTTGCTTGTTATAGAAAGGAATGTTTAAAAATAAAGGGAAGTTTTTCCATTTGAAAAGGTGACTAGGTTAGGGTCTGTTTTCTTAAATTAGTTGCTAGCAGTGATTTTGTAGCTGTCGTGGTTTATATTTGGGTTGGGGTTTTTTTTTAAGTTTTTTTTGGCCTGTAAATTTTACCTTAATTAAGTAAACTATATCTTTGTTTTATTTTTTGTTATTTTCTGGAAATATCCTCCAATTTAATTAGTGACTTGTCTCCCTAGAGGGTTTTTAAATGCCCGAGTTTTAAAAATAAATAAATTCCTCTTTGTTACCTACTTTCCATCTAGAGTTGTAGCTCCTCAGCAGTATTTACAGTAACTGGAATTGTTCAGCGAGTGACGCTCTCCTTTTCTCCATCTCCAGAGCACAGAGATAAACATGTTTGTACTTGAATGTGACAACACCATGGAAAATAATTGTTGATTTGATCATCTCAACTGAGAAGGAGTTTGACTTCCGTGCTTTTATGGGTGATCATCTGCCCTGGGCTGCTAGGACTTTGGTGAAAGACATAGTTCTTTGCAAAAAGTTTCCATTCTGCAACCAGTCAGAGGATTAAAACAAGCCTGGATAGCAGACAAAAGGGCATATACCATTTTACATGTCAGACTTTTGACATGTGGTGGACTTCCAAATAATTCTAAGATTACCTGTTTTCTGTCTCTAGATTTTATTTGGGGTTTTTTGTTTGTTTGCTTGTTTAAACAGTGTTAGCTTAAGAAGTGATTTTTTTCCCATGCAAAAATGGGCTTTTATCCTGAGAATTGGTACTATTGAATACTTTGCGAATTTTAAAAACCTGGAAGGGAAATTCGCTTTTACTAATGACTAGTTAGAACTGTGCAGTGGACAACTGGTTTTTCCCTCTTAAAAAGCAAGCATTCAGTCAAATCAGTAAATTCCTATATGAAAGGTTAGGAAGAAATTAGAGTATGAGATATCATGCTATGAAACAAATGTCAATAGCATTACGGAGCACTTCGTAAGACCTAGTGTAATTGTTCACAATGAAGATGTGCTAATATGCTGCTCATTCCATGTTCAGGAAAATGCATTATTTACATCTATGGCTGAAAGTGGTAGGGTTACTAAAGTTGGACTGGTATTTAACCTGTTGTGTACAAAATAACTTGAGGAGAAGGTGCAACTTTGGAATGTGGTGTTTTCCTGTTCCTGGAGGTGATCCCCGATGCTGATGGTGACTGCGGAACCATGGAACTAGTCCCAAGTAACCAGTGCAGAAACATTTTATTCCAACACTTCACACCAAAACTCTGAAAATTGCTAAGTAGGTACCAAGCTTAGTTGCTGCAAAAAGCAAAGGAAAACCTTAAAATGGCTTATTCAGACAAAATCAATAAAAACTTAAAATGGGCTAAGTGCCAGGTGGGGACAGTGGCCTCTGATCCCCATTTTAACCCCGGACTCTGCAGAGAAAACTGGATCTGTCTACACTGCAGTTAAAAACCCACAACTAGCCTGCGCCTGCTGACTCAGCTCGTGGGGCTTGGCCTACGGGTTTTTGTCACTGCAGTGTAGACTTCTGAGCTTGGGCTGCAGTCTGGGCTCTTGGACACTCCCACGTCACAGGATCCTAGATCCCAGGTTCCAGCCTGAGCCTGGAAATCTACACTGCAGTGAAACAGCCTGAGCCCCGCGAGCCCAAATCAGCTGGCACGGGCCAGCCATGGGTGTCTAATTACAGCGTAGATGTACCCTGTGTGGTCAGCCCTTGCATCCACCTCTTCTACTTGCTGGATCGGGGTTTGAGATGGTAAGCTTTTGGGGGCAGGGACTGTGTCTTTGTATGGGTTTCTGTGCACATTAATGTGCTTTATCAGGTATATACTTCACCTGTTCTTTTCCATATATATCATCCTAATCATACAGGGATTTTGGAAGCAGAGTAAATAAACATTGCCTTTAACTTCAGATTCTTCAGCAGATTTGCTGAATAGTGCTGAATATAACCAGCGTTGATATGCCTGACAAGAGGTGAAGTTCTCACAGCTGTTGGGCTAGCTTGCCTGCCTTATACAAACCTTTTAATTACACAGTTGGCTAAGAAGCCCCGATAACGAAATATCTTCTGGCAACTTCTGTTTTCTTTCTTTCTGATTCTAGAAGCGTAATCTCTGGTCCTATCTACGCTAGAATAACTGGCAGTTTTTGACCGCTCACCACATGCCTCTCTTGCTTCACAAGTGGCATTGGAAGTTGTACCGCTTAGGTGGGCAGGGCATGCTTGTTACAATGGGTGTTGAACTCTGGCTGACCCTGTTTCATTAGGAGGACAACAGGTTTGAGTCCTGCTTTGGGTGCAGAGGAGAGCAGTTTCTCTGACACCTGTCAAAATGTCTGTGTGGTACTGTAGACTGTTCATTATACCTCATGGTAACAGCTGTCACAAAGTGTAACGAAAGCCATGTCTACATGAGAGACCTTATAGCGGCACTGCTGTACCAATGCAGTGCACCGCTGTAAGATCTCCCGTGTCACCGCTCTATGCCGATGGGAGAGAGCTCTCCCGTCGACATAACTGAACCATCCCCAACGAGGCGGTTGCGATGTCCACGGGAGTGCATCTCCCGCCAACATAGTGCTGTCCACACAGGCACTTCTGTTGGTGTAACTTATGTCACTCAGCGGGGTGTTTTTTTCACACCCATAAGTGACACAAGTTTTAATGACAAAAGTGCTAGTGTAGACATACTTCAGGAAATAACCTAAAAGGTATCTTTCTGGCTACCTGAAGTATTTGTCAGTGCATGATGTCTGTGTACCTTTTGTATGGGTACAACTAAATTGGGGTGAAGCCTGTTTTTAAAGGAGCTGGTGTTACCTTGACATCGGGCTTCACACAAAACCTCGGCTTGCAGAGTGACCTACATAAAGTTCGTGTTCATGGAATTCTCCACTGGTGTTGCTGTAGGGGCTGTAGTGTAAGTGGGATTACAGATGCTCTTAACACAGGGGTTCTCAAACTGGGGGTTGGGACCCCTCAGGGGGTCACGAAGTTATTACATGGGGGGTTGCAAGCTGTCAACTTCCACCCCAAACCCCGCTTTGCATCCAGCATTATTAATGGTGTTAAATATATAAAAAAGTGTTTTTCATTTCTAAGGGGGAGGGGGGCCGCACTCAGAGGCTTGCTATGTGAAAGGGGGCACCAGTACAAAAGTTTGAGAACCACTGTCTTAACACCATATTCTCTAACTGTAGTTAAACAACATGGTGGTTATAGCTTAAAAAAAGCTGACGCTTGTTCTGCACTAAAGCTTCCCTCTGGGGAACTTTGCTTTTGGTGAATTACAAACCTTTAATTTTTGTAGCGTAGGCATGTCAAAAAGTATCTGGGGTTCAGTAGGAAAGAGGTAGCTTGTTCTTGAAACCTCAGTAGTTAGGATTGTAGGAGCGTGTCATTATTCACGCTGACTAGTGTTTTCATCTAATGCCACAGTCTGGGAAACCTGTGCATGCATTTCTCGTGGCTTTCATCCAGAGAACTCCAAGCTCTTTACAAACCTCAGTGAACTGTGCCTCTCTTTCTCTCCATGCAGTAGTGAAGTGTTCTATTATCCTCATTTTAAGGGGTAGACTTAAGCACAGGGGTTAGGGAATCATGACTCTGGCAGAGTCTGAACTAAAACCTGAATTGGCTTTCCAGCCTTGTGTTTTAACTTTCCTCTCCATGTAGCACTGCTAACAAATATGCTATAGATACTAACTTAAATTCACACTTGGGATTATTTTTAGTATAAATTCTTTTTTAAAAAAATTATTCAGTTCACTTGGAAGGCACATGACTGGGTGGTAGAACAGACTTCTCTTCAGGGTGCGTGTTCCTAAGTTACCGCCCAAAGGTAGCTGAGACATCTGTTTTAAACACATTTGAGTTAACCACTTATTATGGAACATAGGTTAAGATTTCAGTTGAATTCTAAACCCTGGAGGCCTTTTCAGTATTCTCCTAACAAATTCAAGGCTCCAGGTCAAATAATAACAAATTTTCCCTTCCCGGACTTTGGATTCATGTATTTCTTTAAAAACGCCATTTCAAAAATAGTTCTGTTTTCAGTTTTGGGGAGCTTTCTCTCGGGATTATGTCAGTTTCTGGGTCTCTCCAAGTGCCTGACAATGAGTCCCAGTAAAGATTGTCTTTGGTATCCATTTTCAGCATCCTTAGCTGTAACGTGAATGATATTACACCTTTCAGAGGGGATATGAATGGCATCAATGTACAACATGCCACCAGGAGCCGGCAGGATTCCAGTGAGGTCAAAACTATCCAAATTGTGTTTACCTTTGGTCAGATAGCATTCACCTTCAGAGATGTTAATTACTAGAGTTGGTTGGTTATTAGACTTGCTTTAGGGACGGAATAATAGTCTTATAAGACACCTCACCTGTGATGGGGCACACAACAAGCAGCGCTACGTAACCAATATCTTTTTTTAATGCATAAGGAGGATGTATGTTGTCAAACAAGTCTTTAGATAACTCCAACTGCAGCCTGAAGGAGTGAATTTTCTTGGTTGTATGGTTGGACGCTGATATAGCTGCCTGACAAGATCAATCCCTCTTCTGGAAACTGCATGGAAGTGGGGCCAGAAGGATGGGTGGACGCTTGTGGTGTTTTCCATAGCGTTGGGCTCTGCTTTGTAACAGGTGTTCCTCCGTCAGCTGATAAGCAGAAGACCTAATCACTAGTCAGACAGTTGATGTCCTTTCCCATTATCCTGCTGCTTGATCCACCCATCCACAGTCTCTCCTCTGAGACGGGTCCCAGTAGAGCAGCACCTCTACAAGGAAAGCAGCGGCGGCTTCAGGCACCAGCGCTCCAAGCGCGTGCCTGGGGCAGCAAGCTGCGGGGGGTGCGCCCTGCCGGTCCCTGCGAGGGCGGCATTAAGGCAGCCTTCGGCGGTATGCCTGCGGGAGGTCCGCTGGTCCCGCGGATTCGGCGGCGGGTACGCTGAAGCCGCAGGACCGGCGGACCTCCCGCATGCCACTGAATCTGCGGGACCAGGGACCTCCTGCAGGCATGCCACCGAAGGCAGCCTGCCTGCCGGGCTTGAGGCGGCAAAAAAGCTAGAGCCACCCCTGAAGGAAAGCCTCTGATGCAAGGAGGGCCTGTGATGTTTAGCCCATAAAGGTATTTGGTCCAAGCTCTTATGGGCCCCAGCATCTAACCTGTCAAATGTGCCCGAAGGATGGGAAGGCATGCTTGTACTCATCCAGAGCTACCCCACCAACACACAACCGAAGAGAGGCCCTCAGACAGGGCATGTGCAAGAAGAGTTTCCTACACTGCTCTCTTTCCTCTGACCCCCACCACTGCTTTTCCTGGCCCAAACTTGGGAGGAGAGAAGGGGTGCATGGGAAGGCCAGCTGGTGATAAGGAAAAGTTGTAACTGCCCTCACTGAGTGGCAGCATTATGAGATTCTTTGTGCAGTTTCTGCAGTAGACCCGAGCTTAATGGCTATTTTGTATCTGGCCCACTGAGAGCAGCCTGCCCCGAAATACCCTCTCCTCGTGCCCTGCCAAATGGAATGTCAGGAAAAGATGATCCCAGCTATGTAAACACGGTTGAGAATCTTCTGCATGGGTTGACTGTGTATTGGCATTTGTTAGGATTGCATCACCAGTCTTATGCCATACATGTAACTCTGCATAAGTGTATGCTTACTGGCTCTGATCATGAGCTATTCTGCTAGTGGTTGGTGAAATATCTGTGCCTGGTAATATGCTTGCCGCAGCACAGTGGCAACTAGGTGTTCTTGGTAGTGCATGGATCACAATAGCACATACGCTTCCATGATCTTTCATTCCTGTCCTTTTAAAGAACAGTAAATGTACCCAAAATGGCTTATTCAGACAAAATCAATAAAAAGCCAGCTGAGGCTTCCACGTTGCCTTGAACACACCCTGTGGTTCTAAGGTATTTCATTACATGCAGTCAGTCTATGCAACGTAGCAAACTGATCTCATACCCTGCAATCCCTGGATGCAGAACGGAAGGGAAGCACAGAAGCAAGGAAATTCCACGTTGAAACATACACTGTATTGAAGTCAGATGCTTAGCATTTAATTTCAAAGTAACTTTTTGTGCATTCATTCTTCCATTTTCGTAAGGTTTTTTTTAATATATTTGCATGCTCCTACATGTCATGTATAGCTTGGCAAGGTTCCAGTCTCTCTCACTTTCCCTCTAAAATAACTACAAGTAAGAGAAGTGAAGTTTTCTCTTTTTGAAGGCTTCAAAGAATAAAACTGGAGCAGTCTGCATTTATTCTTACACTTCCGTCGTTGGCATGAATGCTATCTCATTGAGTGGTGGATGGCATTCCAACACATTAATAACCTCAGACTTGGGTACACATGAACTCAAACACATGCTCAATAATGACTGGGATTACACAATTTTGGGGTGGGGAGTTGATGAAAGAGGTCATATTGCATATTTGTTTTATATCTGCCTTTGTTTTATGTAGGTATTTTATGTGGGTTTATATTTACTCATGTATATTAAAATGACTGACTTGCAGAGCTTTTTACTGCACTTATGTGTAATTGTTCAAAGGTATATTAACATATTTTTCAGAGCCATCTAGAAGACTTAAAAATCTTTGGTTAATAGAAAATCTTTGGAGAGGTTTCAGTTGTCCATATGACTAAGAAAATCTCATCCACCTACATTTAAAAACTGGGGATACAGTAGTACAGAGCATTGCATCAGCCTTTTAATATTTGGATTATAGAAAACATATTTCATTTTGAAGCACAGGTATAAGTGTTCTGCTTAAGCTGACTTAATCCAGATGTGTTTGCTTTGCCCTTCTCCTTTTGAACAGAACTGTTTCAATTACTTATGCTTCATCATAATCAATAACCCCAGCTCTTATTCATGTAAAACCTTTTTGTAGAAACCTTTTCACTCTATATACAGTTAGCCATTGAAGACACCAGGTAGTTTGTTTACTGTTAGAAACACGTTCCTGGTTTTGGAAACAGTGAACTGTGGGCTTTGCTAGCAAATCTTAATGTAACGCTACCATAGTTTAACTTTCATACTTCGTAAAGCATCCTGCTCTAATAAATATCTGCTGCCAACAGACCTAATAATCCATCTAGAGCAGATATTTTAATAAAACCTCTTCCTAAATACTGGGGATGGGGGAAAAGAGATGGCCCTGGCAGCATGTCTAAAGGCTAACAGATTAGGGCTATAGTAGAATTCTAAAGCTGAGAGAGCTTTCACAGAGAACTCCTTGCTGGCAACCTTCTCCTTTTCTCCAGCTCCAGTGCCTGTGCTGATCCCATGTGTAGCCTAGAAGCCTGTGATCAGCAGAGTACTAATACACTCTGCTCAGAACTGGACTAATAAACTGCTATTCCTAACCGTGGTGCATTTGTGGCTTCATGGGGAGCTTTGAACAGCCGCAGCCAGTATTACATTGTGTCTTGGCCTGTCAGGCATGAGAAATGCTGTGCTGATGTGTCACTATGTATGTAGCTTCCCCTTCCCCTCCCCACCCCCAAAGAAATAGATAATGTGAAACCTCTACACTCCTACTCACTGGCTTCTTACTATTACCTGACAAATCACATTCTTAATCACAACTTCTGAAAGAAAAAAAAAACTGTACAGAATAAACCGAGCCTCTACTTTCTGGGTTGTGAGTCCATTAGTATTTTGTCAAATTATTATTTTTAGAACTAAATTTTGTCAGTCGTGGTTACAAAACACTGCCATAACATAACTCTTCCAACACCACTTTTCATTTGTTCCCTTCCATAAGCCAACTGCTGCAACCAGAATGAGCAAATGATAGCCCAAGGAGACTTATTTCTTGCTATTGGATGTATGTTGTGCCTCTTAATGGTTTTCTATTTCTGACCATGCTGTATTAATAACCAATCTTTGCAAATTGACAAGCCTTCTGAATCTATGTAGCCTATTGAAGCAGATCAGATAGACTCTTCTAACCTGCTGAGCTGGAATGCAAATAGAGAGATGAAATTTTCAGAAGTACTTTAGGCTCCAATGTCCCATTGAGAATCAATGGGACTGAGACTCGAAAGTCACCTAAGTACTCTTGAAAACTTTATCCAAGATCTTCAAAAATGCATCCCTGAAGTTAGGTGACCAAGTGCAGAAATGCTGAGCACCTAGCAGATTGCATGGAGTAGCTTCCATGTAGGTGACCAAATTCAAGGCAGACGTGAAACACGGTTATGGCTCTGCTGTATGCATGCGCATTTTTTAAAGTTTATCTTGCCTTTTGTGGGAACTATGTTTAATCTAGCAATTCTGAGCTTAAAAATGGTCTTTTTTTCCCCTGATTACAGTAGCATGGGGGAACCCCTCCACATACCTTGAACCCAGTTGAGGCACTGGGCCTCTGTGGAAGCTGTGTGTTAACCTGGCTTTTTATGTTTTTCAGAAATGCTCAACCACTCCAGTTTTGGAGCTGGATTTTTCAAAAGAACTCTACTCCCACTTAGGCATCTAAGCACAGTAGATTTTTCAAGTTTCAGAGTAACAGCCGTGTTAGTCTGTATCCGCAAAAAGAAGAACAGGAGTACTTGTGGCACCTTAGAGACTAACAAATTTGTTAGTCTCTAAGGTGCCACAAGTACCCCTGTTCTTCTAGATTTTTCAAGAGTGCTGTGTGCCACAGCGGTCTCCTAGAGCTGTTGAGTGCTGAGCTCATTTCCAACACTGTTCTGGATATTTTTGTAGTGTAAACAGGACCGATACTAATGTGGTTCAGAAACTGTAGACTGGCCCTGAGAGTCTTGACCTCCCCCACTGGTTGTCGTCCTCAGCCTCGCTGATGTCAGCGACTTTCAGAGCTCACTAATAATCTGATGCTGCTGTCATGTGAATGCAATGTTGCTTAGGTGCCTTTCTCTATTTCGTTTGTTATTCCTCCAGTGCAGTAAATACTTTTCACTTTAAAAGGGTTTGGGGTTTTTTGTTTTTGAGATGCTGGGTTTCAAACTTGTAAACTTTTTGTCATGGAGAAAATGAATATAGGTTTTCTGAGGAAGTGGCAAAGTTAATGGTTTCTAAAATGGGCAGACGTCTTACTCCTTCATATCAAACCTTGGATAGTGGGATTCCTATTGGTGCTATTAGTGACACTTTGTTGCTGAGAAGGAAACATGCTATGAAGAGGTCTAGTTTTTCTGTCACTAACTATATCCTTCTGTCTCTAGCATACTTAGTGGGATAAAGGGTTTTAAACACAAACAGCAGGTTTCTCCCCCTTCCCCGCTGCCTCCCCCCATGCCAAAGACATTCCATAACATTCTTTTATACATATTCACCATGGACAGTAATTTAAATGCCTTCATATCCAGATGAGTTAAAAACGTTTTCTGTCCCTGTACAAGTATCTTCCAGTTATAAACATCCAAACAGGAAGACCAGGGCTGGGGGTTTTAAGGGTTTTGTCTACCCAGGGAAGTTAGTGTGCAGTAAGCTAGGTTGTGAGTTTAAAGTGCACTAGTTACTCCACACTAACTCCCCGTGTGGACACTCTTACTACACACTAAGAACACCCTCAGGTGCTTCCAAAGTGTATTAAGGTAATGCATACAAAGGCATTTTCAGTGCGCAATAAAGACTGTCCACATGGGAAGTTAGTATAGAATAACTAGTGGGTTTTCCCCCCATACAGACAATCCTAAAGGTGTCTAAGTGGTTTAGGCACCCAATGTCCATTGAAAGTCAAAGGGAATTAGATGCCTTTGAATATCCCAGCCAGTTTGCTGCTTAAAGTTTCCTGGCTTTCAGACCCTTTTGTAAGGGGAGCAGGAGAGCTGCATCATTTCCTGATATGGGGTCATGTGTCTCATAACACTTTCAATGATCTTTGTGATGTTAGATGTAGAAGAGGCATTGTGACAAGCTGTGTAGCTGGGAATTGGTTTGTAATGTTTGGAAATAATGCACTAGACGAAGATACTTTTTAAATGCAGAGTGGCCCCTAGAACAAGGGTTGAAGCTATTGGGTTCTTGTACAGAGTGTTGTTGAAGGCTAAAAACTCTTTTTGGAGAACAGATTTTAGAGGGAGCTATAATCTTGCAAAAAAATATTAACTCTGATGCCAGTATATTTTGTATGGGTTTTTTAAATAATTTGGTGGATTACCACTGCCCATTTTTTAGAATTTCATATAGCAGGAAAATAGTTCCGGTTAACCTAGAAATGGTCTGAGCAAAATCTCTTGCATATTGGTTTAAAAATGGGAATAACATAGTGGAATAACTAATTTACTAAATACATAGGCTCAGATGTGACTCACCTTAAAATACTCATATAGATCTTATTCTACGCAAACGTTCAGCTATGTTTCATCATCCTTGCTACAGAAAGAACAGTCTCTTTTCAAACTTCAGCTTCTGCGGTTGTTTGAGGTTTAACCAACTTCTGTTTAGAAGATGGCATTTAGACTCACCATGAAGCAATGGCTCCTGAGGATGTCTGATATTTCTAATCTTTTTTTTTTTTTTTAAACACCGTTTTAAATTATGGCTTAACGCTTTTCCAGTTTAGGGATGCAAAGGCAATGTGAAACTTCTCATTCAGAAGAACCCTTTAGAATCTGGAAACAAGCTGTCTTTCGTTACCATCTCCTTATCCCCTGGTCACTTGTGTGGATGGCTTTGGGGTGCTCTGTTGTTTCACGTTAATGCATTCTACACTTCACTTTGCAAAGACACAACCAGGGCCAAACAATCAAATAGACTTTTCCCAGACACTTTTTTTTAAAAAAAAGGGTTGCAAAGAAAGTGAGTCAAATTTGGGACCCCCTGTACCAACCTGACAAGATCTCTTCAACGGGGCTCACAAATGATGCCTTGGGAAATGAGTATTGAGTGAAATTGGGGTTCTCAGTCCTTTACACTGTTCATCTTCATTATAAACGGCTCTTGACTAGTCACAGTGGCAAAGTTGTTTTTCAGAATTCTCTCCAAGCATGCTTTTAAATATTAATACAAGGATTAATTCCTATGGAAACAGCATGAAGGTCTTTCTTGGTAGTTATTAAACTTAACACCTTGGTTTTTTTCCCCTCCTCATGACCTTTGAACCTCTCTCTAATCTGTTTGACTGAAGCTGAAGGCTCATGCCAAGACGACCCCACTGAGATGGGGAGGGGAAAGCGGTGCAGCCTGCGAGGCCCCTCTAAAATCAGTGCTTGCCAATGTTGCAGTAGGGATTTGAGCCGAAGACAAAGGAAGAATGATCTCTTGTGCTGTGCGGCTAGAGCAGAATAAAATTCTGTGGTTGAGTGGCTACGTGGAGTTGCTGGCATAAGCTTACAAAACGCTGCAAAAGAGATGTTTAGGATTTGACAGAGGGAGCTTTTATTGGAAGGGGAGTGAGGATTGTGGTTGTTCGGGTTTCCCTTTCCTGTTACATTTCTGGTACAAGTTGCCTGATTTTTATTTTTCTAATTTTGGTAAATTTAGAGCTATAAATTAAATAAAGGCAAATTCAGATTTTCTGAACATTCTGGAACAGCCATCTCTTAACATCCTATACTGTTAATCTTGATGTTACGCACTCTTTTAAAAAGTTTGTATTAGTCCCAGAAGCTAATGGCTTTAACCCCTTTGTGACCTGGAGCTGGGGTCTCCCGACACAAAGCACTAATCTAAAATTGTTTAGAACTCTGGAATGCTGCTACTCCAGGGAGCTGCATGGAGTGATGCATGGCTGGTATCCAACAGACTTATGGAGTACAGTCTTAAGTTTCATTCAGTATATTTTATTTTGCTAGTTTGAAGAGGTTTGCTGATACGAAAAGGGTGTATTAACTCTCAATGAAAGAGAACAATGTATTCAAAGTATATAAGGATATTTAAGGGATGTTTAAAACTGTTATGCTGTCTTTAAAAACTGGTCTACACGGGGTGAGGGGGAGGGGATCAACCTAAGATATGCAATTCTTGTAGCTGAAGTCGACGTATCTTAGCTCGACTTACTTCGCGTCCTCACGGCGCGGGATCATCTGCCGTCGTTCCCCCCGTCGACACTGCTTCCACCTCCACCGGGGTGGAGTTCCGGAGTCGATAGCAGAGCGATTGGGGATTGATTTATCACATCTAGATGTGATAAATCGATCCCCAATAGATCGATCACTACCCTCCGATCCGTTGGGTAGTGAAGATGTACCCTAAGTATTGATTCGCGAAAATCAAGATTGGAGGATACACTGTCTGTTGCCTACCTCTGTCCCTGAGTCTGAAAACTACAATTGTTGCAGTGGCATTATTATTATGCATTGCCTTCATGCTGCTATCTTCTTGTACATTCTTTGTTGAAAGTATATTTAATTACAGTTGCTAGTCTACCATGCCTGTCTTCTAATCTGCATTTGAACTTCAGACTTGTACTTTAGTTACTAGCTATGAGACCAGACCTCCAAAGGCATCTATGCAGGTGGTCCATATGCCCATGTACAGCCTCAGTGAAATCAGTGGGATTTATATACAAACATTAGGTCATGAATTCCTTAGTGGGACTGTCACTAAAATTTTGATTTACTACCTCCATAAATATAAATAAGGGCAGCTTTTACACAGGGAACAGTTAGTGAGGCTTACCTTAAACTGTGGCCTATGTTCATGTGTTACCTGGTGAACGTGCTAAACATTTTAAAATAGTTATGCCAAAAGTAAGTCAATATCGTGCTTTTATGAAATTAGAGTTCAGTGTTGCCTACAGCTTATGCATATGCACATGCATTTTCTATTGACTGAACAGAAAACTGCACATGTGTCCAAGGGCAGAAATTTGGCTGCTTGTTGAAATATTTGAGACTCAGGGCTCTAGGCTGCAGATTGGACAGCATATTAAAAATTCTTGGGATTCTATATGCTATCCATATGAATTTAAAATCTATCATATTAAGTAAATAGCTTTCAAACTTGGCTTCCTGATACAGTATTCAGCCTAAATTTTCTTTTCTTAACATCACCTCATTACTGAGTTATTTGTACCAACCAAAATTCCTCTCATTCTTGGGGCTTTTACTCTTTAGTTATATTTGTAGCCTCATGCGCCCACCTCAGTCATCAGACACTTAGCCAAGATATGAACACTTAAGTCTTATGAACTTATTCTCATCAATAGAAAAGTTGTATGCATGTTTTGTATGTAAAAAACATCATTTGATTAAATTTAACTGATTGTCAGGAAGTGGGTATTGTTCAGAATAAACTATAAAAAATCATCTGGTTTAGTTTTTTTAATTATCCGTATGCTAATAGAGCACTACTCTTGAAGTTTTACTAACACGAAGGCAATATTAAAAGTCTGACATAAATATGATGAATTGTGGGGACTTCCTTTTCTTTAAAGACAATCAGGGTGTAACAGACCTCTTCAAAGTAACTTGAAGGGTTAGTTCTGTGACTTCCTTCTTCTTGATCTCACGTCCTGCTTTGAAGGTCTGGGTGGGCATCTTTCTCTTACAGACCTCTTAAACAGCTGTTTCTACAAGAGGCCATAAATTAGTAGAAGGCATTCAGGCAATGAAAGGAGACATTTTAGCATCTAAATCCTGGTATTGGACATGTGTATGATGAGAGATAATGTGGGGTTTTATTGGACATGTGTATGATGAGAGATAATGTGGGGTCTTCTTATAGTAGCATATAGCTACACAGTTACAAGGCTAGCTGTGCCTCTGATCCCTTTCTAGTCTCTGAGTGCACCATCTCTGGTGTCAGGTCTCGTGCCCTTACCTTTTGTGGGGTAGCAAGTGTGATTCTCCCAATCTTGGACTGGGTTCTAGGCTATGGTACACTGTATATTGACTGTGCTTCCTCAGCAGGTCCAACTGGGTTCAATACCAGCAGGTCTTTCCTTCTGGACCTTGTGATGGGTGGTTAATACAGTGACCAGACAACAGCCTTCTCAAACCAAAGTATTGTTCAATCTTAACAGTAGGAACAAACCGTGACATTAAAAAGAAATCTGAAACAAAAAAAGGTGTGCCCACACGTGAGTCTTACCCAAGTTCTACCCCCATCCAACTCCCTGTTTCTTCAGATCCCTGTGAGTGTCCATCTGTTCCCTATGAACAGCTCACAAACAACTACTTCACTGCTTCCCAGAGGCACTTGAACTGTTTGTAGTCTTCTTGGTCCTCTGGTTCCCAGCACTGGCCAAACAAGCTGTGTACCTTGTCTGGAGCTCAGGAGGTAGGATCTTCATTTAATAGCTCAGGCAAGGTCTCTTATGCTTCTCCTGAAATGTTTATCTGGAACCATTGTCTCACCTTCCTGCTTGTTCTTCCAACAGCCCATAATTTAACCTAAACAAGCATTCATACAAATAATATTCCAATAACTGGGTCACATATAGCATTCATCGCTTAGTAGAACTTGTCCATGTCCTCTACAATAGAAATGTAACGAGTATAAACTTCTTCTTTAATACATTAATTACCTATCTCCTGGACACTATGGAACTGCATCCATAGCAATGCTATTCATATTTTTAATTTAACCTGATCCATCTGGAATCTTGCCCTCTTCCTTTACTGGATGCTATCTCAGCAGAAGTTCACACTGGTGAACAAGTGACCATAAGTTGCCAAGGATGTGTGGGGATTGAGCCTGGATTTCCCCAGAAAACTCTAGGGCTATGATTCTTTTAGGCCACAGCCACTTCCCCCTCCATGAGGTTCAAAACCTCTCCTTTTTGAAAGATTGTGGAGGAAACCCCAGAGAAGACACAGACAGACTTGTGTTCCCCTGTGGATTTTTCTGCCAGAAGGGGTGATCTGGCCCCCATTTACTTAATCCTTCCTCTGAAGTTGTAGTTTACTAGAGTCCCATTTTTTAGGGAGCTGACTAGCTCATGCAGGATTGAACAGAGTACCTGGCCAGTGGGGCTGTTGGATTCTGCTCGACTTGTCAATAACTCTTGACTTATGGTTGCTTATGGAGTCGGTTGAACTAAAAATCCAGTGTGTCATTTGTCAGGGGACAGGGGCTATCTTTTCGCTCATGTGAAATCACCAACTTGGTGTAGTCTTCAGAGAATGTTTGGGAGGGAATATTTGGAAGAGATTAAAATGTAAACGCGGAATTGATTGAGAACTCAACAAATTCTATGTTTGAAGGCTGAGAAATGGCATTATTGGAAGGTTAGAAGGGATTAAAAAGTGATGAAGCTGTATTAGTGTTCACTTGTCTCCAGGTTTCTTGAATTGAATGATCCTGCTGGTGAGTACAATGCTAACTACTTCTATTCTCCTGTAAATCTTTTTATTACTGCATGTGCCAAATAAAAGTCTGTTTTTTAGTCTCTTCTCTATTAAAAGATCAGATAGGTCCCTAAGAACAAAATGGTTTGGGTTACTGAGAGCTTCCTCTGCTTGTGCTGTTGAATTTAATTCCCTACAGCAGTTGAAAGACTAGAATTATATAAAATTGGGTGTGGTGTAGGCTTCCCCTGGCAGTTTAGAGAAGCTCTTTACTTTCCTGGAAGGTGAACAGCTGTTCTTAAAAGCAGGTGTGTGTGTGTGTGTGTGTGTGTGTGTGTGTGTGTGTGTGTGTGTGNGTGTGTGTGTGTGTGTGTGTGTGTGTGTGTGTGTGTGTGTGTGTGTGTGTGTGTGTGTGCGCTAAATTGTTAAAGGTTATAACACAGAACATGGTGTTGCTCTTCTAATGGAGGTTATAAGCCTGCATGTGCTGTTACTCATGAAATCTGGCAATTAAAGTAGTTAACCAACAGATCATGATTGGCTAACTTGCCTACCCACAGCAAGAAAAACTATATGGATTAAATAGTTAATATATTATGTTTGCTTCATGATTTAATAAAGGTAAATGTCTAATGTTAGTAATAAGAAGAACAGGAGTACTTGTGGCACCTTATGTTAGTGTTAGTAATGTTTCCAGATATAAGCATTTATGCCACTTGCAATCTGCTAATTAAACCTCTTATTAAAGTAATTTTTAAAACTTATGCTGTTAAAAGAGATTCCATCTTTGATTTCAGGTCTCTGTTTAATTCATACATTAAAAAGGCAAGTTTAAGCATTGGCTTGGGGAAAGTTATAAAATTGTTATGGCATAATGCTGTCCTTCTACAATTACTGCAGTGAACTCAAGGTGACAGTTGTTACCCTGGTTAGGTAAGGAAGTTCTGTATTATCCTGATTGTTTAAAAGGGAAGATGGCCACAGAGGTTAAATGATTTCCTTATACTGCCAGTGTGTCTGTAGAAGAAACAAAACTTGTGAGAATCAGAGAGACAAAGGTGTGGGGATTTTTTTTTTTTTTTTTTTTTTATTTAAGATAGACTTTTTGGAATTAAGATTTATCCACAGTTCACAGGTGCCACAGGACCCTCTGTTGCTTTCCACACTTCAGTTATAGAATGCATGATAACAGCATCAAAGGTGAACTGATTTTAATCAGTGAGCAAGAAATCTGGATTTAAATAATTGGAAGGGGAAAAAAAGGTTGATTCTCATTAGTTCATAGCCATTTACACATGTTGATTTTCAATTGAATATAGCCTTTAAGCCAGATTTGGTAAATAGGATATGCTATAGATATATAGATGGGTATGTTTATTTTAAGTTATATAGCTCAACATGCATATATTCAGAATCTTCATGTTTACATTTATTATGTTAAATGCATCATTCCTTTTCTATTTACTAGATTAACTTATTGTGATATTTGTCAAGATCTAGTTGGATAGATATTTGAATTCAATTAAAAAGGCAACAAAACAGCATTTTAAAATTTAGGGAGCTTAATTAATAAAACTATATTCGCTGTGCTGGATATGCAAGAAAAACATTTTTGAAAACATGTTTTGCATATAAAACTAACTAGTTTACTAAACAAAGGAAGTATGACCTGTAGTTAGTGATTTGAACTGTTTCTGATCACCATGTCCTTCAAGATTGTAGAACTAGTAGACCTCATCCTTTCACACTAGTTTTTATTCTTGGATTGGAAGAGGAAAACAATTTTTCTGCTTTTTCAACTCTATTAGTTTCTTAAGTTTAAATGTACTAGTTAGAATATACTGAACTACTTGAATAAACTGATATGAAGCAAATATTATCTCTGCGCCTGCAGAAGAAGCTACTGATGTCAAAAAATGGCTTAGCACTTTGACAGACTTTGCTTCCAAGTGCCAGTGACTTCCACCAGTCCAGTGGTTTGACGTTCTTTAGAACTTAGCTCTTTTTCGAGTGCTTGCTCACGTCCATTCCATATTAGATGTGTGTGCTCACCACGTGCACCAGTGCCGAACGTTTTTCCCTCAGTGATATCCATAGGGGACCAGCTCTGGTGCCCCCTAGAGCGGCGTGCACATGCCGTGGTATAAGAGGCGCTGTCGGCTCCCCCCACCCTCAGTTCCTTCTTGCCGCCAGTGACCATGCTGGAATGTCTGCTGCTTCGGCTAGCATTGTATTTTGTTCAGTGTTCCTTCTGAATGTTTTCTGTAAATTAGTTGTAAAATAGTTTAAAGTTAATAGTTCCCTTAGTGTTAGTTCTAGTTTAGTCGGTCCCGGACGGGACTCAGCCTAGGGATGGGGCATGCCCTGGTTCCCAGGCTTTAAGCCCTGTAATCATTATAAGCGGCCTATGCCCACCAGCGACCCGCACACTAGTTGTTTGAGGTGTCGAGGTGAAGGACACACAAGTGACAAGTGTCGCATCTGTAAATCCTTCAAACGCCGAACAAAAAGAGACCTCCGTCTTAGGGCACTCCTGCTGGAGTCGGCACTGACCCCACCACCAGAGCAGAGATCCGACTCGGCCCCGAGCACTGCGGCATCAGTGTGGAGCGCCCCGCCGGTGCCATCTTCGAGCCATGACACCCATGCCATCTTTGAGCTACGGATCCCATGGCACCGGCTTCATCCTCACGTCGTCCATCACGGGTCTCCCTCACCCAGCTCCACAAGATGATGCTAAGGCTCATCAGGAACTATTGAAGAGGGTCGCCTCCAACCTGGGACTCCAGGCGGAGGAGCTAGAGGAGCCATCGGACTCCCTATTTGATGTCCTCTGCTCCATGTCACTTGCTAGGGTGGCTTTGCCCCTACACGAAGGGGTTTCAAAAATTTAGTAATGCCCTCTGGCAAACCCCCTCCTCCCTGCCCCGCATTTTGAAAAGGGCTGAGCGAAAATACTTTGTCAGCTGAAGCCCACGAGTATCTCTACACCCACCCGGCCCCAAACTCTCTTGTAGTTGAGACAATTAATCAAAGGGAAAGGCAGGGGCAACCTGGGCCCATGCCCCAAAATAAAGATTCTAAGAGACTGGATCTGTTTGGACAAAAATTATTATTCGTCTTCCAGCCTTCAACTGAGAGCGGCCAGCCACCAAGCCTTCCTGGGCCGCTACAATTACAATATGTGGCAGGCAATGGCCAAGTTTGAGATTTCGCTTCCCGATGGGTCCAGGAAGGAATTCTGGGTGATCCTTGAGGAGGGCACTACTGTGGCCAGGGCAGCCCTCTAGACAGCTTCAGATGTGGCAGACTCCGCAGCTCACACCCTGGCCTTGACCATCCCCATGCGACGGGCCTCCTGGCTGCTCCTCTCTGGCCTGTCAACTGAGGCTCAGCAGTCGATACGACCTTCTCTTCGATGGCCAGGCTCCGTTTGCAGAGCAGACTGACAGCAAGCTGCATGGGCTAAAAGATTCCTGCACTACCCTGTAGGTACCCTCTAGGACTGTACATCCCTGGTCCAATCTGTAAGCGGTTTAAACCGCAGTCATCTCCGAGCCAAGGGAGATAACCCTGACAGGAGCCACCCCACAAAAAGAGCAGGGGCTACAGGTGCCGCCCGAGCCACCTGCCTCCACCCAAGCGGGCTCGACCCGTACTAAGCAGGGGAACAAGCAGGCATTTTCAGGTTTAATTCAGCACTACAGGTATTTGCAAGACCTGCCTTTATTGGTTAGGTCTGTCAGCCAATTCTGTTACAAAATTAATGGAGGGGCAAAGTTTTTTGGTTTAACTTTCTTAGAGTCATGGCTTTTAAGGTTCATTTTTAGAGTTTACGAGCATTGAGAGATGTCTGTCTTGCTTAGTTCTACAGATTGTCCAAAATACTGTAGTTTAGAAATGACCATGTCCTACTCCCTTATGTCTAAAGGATGGCAGCCAGACTGAAAAAAGCATGCATCATACCACTGCCTCACACTGAGGGAAATCCAGGAGCTGTTGGCTGGAACAGCTGCTTGCTTTCCTTTTGAAGGAGACAAGGGGAGTGGGGGAATGACTAATTTTGAGCAATAACGTGAGGTCTTTGAAACACTGCATAGAACTGTTGTCATCGTTTTTTAAACAAACACTTGATTAGCAAATTTAGAATAACAGCACTTAAGAACTTCAGTTATATGAATCATCCTAATTTGTAAGGGTTTTCATAACCTATATAAAATATTATACACAGTAGAATTTAGCATTGAAATTTCAATATTCTAAAGGGAGGAGAGGAAACTTACTCAAAGCTGAATGTCTTTACTCTTTTTTTTAAGAAAAAATCTGATCTGTATTCTTTAATTGTACATGATGCACTTACATTATTTTCTTCAGACAATGTCTGCCAAAGAGATTGTACAAAATGTGTAGAATCCTGTTTACTTATGGTATAAATTCATTATGCTAGAGATGTTGTCCAGTCTGGGAAGACTAAAATTAGACTGACCAGCCGTGGTTTGGTTTGAGGGTATGCATTTGACAGTAGATACAGGCATGTTGAGCTGTCTTTGCTTGCTGCTGTACTCTGGCAAATATCTAAGAAACTCAACCAGTGGGGCAGAGTAGGAGGGATGGCACCCACAGTCTCAAAGTGTGTGTGTGTGTGTGTGTGTAATATCATGACCCTAGCATACAGGACATTGGCAAGGATCACTCCACAGAAGCTAGGGTCCCATGTATAGTGCTGTCTTTGTTTTGGGGTTGCTTACTCTTTTCAAGATCAGGAGGCCAGATTTTAAACTCTGGTATACTTGGATGTCTCCTCTCCTGGTTTCTTTAATCAATTTTGATGGCTTTTAAATAGGGATAATGTAATAAAGGAGGGTGGTTGGTTGATCAGGTTCATATATAAAATCCTTCCTCCCCCTTCCCCAGGAGGGCGGGGCATTAAGAACGAAAAAGCAGGCTGCTGAGAGAAGTTCCTTTGCTATAGAGAAGTGAGAAATGAATTGCTGATGAGGGAAAGCAGATGTTAAATGGGTAATGATCTATCGTCTGTCAGCCTCTGTGCCAGTGTATCAGCGTAGTATGGTAATTGTCAAGCAGTCCAGGCTGGCTCATGACCATGAGTGCCAATCTCAGGGCAGACTGTTAAGGAAGAGGGCACAAACCCCAAACTGGTTGTGAGTTCTATACTTAGATTCCACAAACTAAGTATCAGGCGTGAACTCCTCAGACACTACCACAGCCTTAACATGGAGTTACAGACAGTCCCCTTGGGTTCTCCAGTCTATTTTGCCACGTAGGCAAGCTTTCCTTTCTGATAGATGGTCTCACACAAAAATTTGCAACAATTTTCAGATTACTTCCAGTCCCAAATGACCAGTCATTTACCGCAGGTCAATTGTACCTTCGATCTCTAACCAAAGACAATGCTTTTGTACACAATCCTATAGTTAACTACAGATTTATTAACTAAGAAAAATAAATGAGAGAGTTATTTACAGGGTTAAGCAGGTAAACATACACACACCAATAAGTTACAGTCTTAGGTTCCAAAAGGTGGTGATCGCAGCTGTATGCAAGCGCTATGTCTTTTAGGCCTAACCCAAACTAAGCAGCTTGGAGATCCCTTGCTTATGCTTAGAAATACTGCCCTCTCTGAATTCCAAGCAGCATAGTGATACAGTTCCTTCTGGTCAGGCATTTTTATTCCCTTCCACCAGAGTTCAAATTGATGGAACAAGTATTGGCTCTGTCTCCTCTTCATGGGAGTGTGTGGATCAGAGGCAATCAACAAAGTCTTTGACCTTTGATGTTTCACAAGGGCTCATTTGGTTTCATTGAACCTTTTTGTGTGCAGAACCAGCACTTCATACTAAGGCCTGGTCTACATTATGGAATAACGTAGCTGAAGTCAACATACTTAGATCTACTTACTATGGTGTCTTCACTACGGTGAGTCAACTGCTGCCGCTCCCCTATCGACTCTGCCTGTGCCTCTCGCCGAGTTGGAGTACAGGAGTCGATGGGAGAGCGCTCGGGGATCAATTTATCACTTCTAGAATAGACGCGATAAATGGATCCCCGCTGGATTGATTGCTGCCCACTGATCTGGCTGGTAGTGAAGACATACCCTAATTAATGCTTCTTTCCGGTTTGAGTTACACAACTACAGAAGTTTACTGTGCAAATGCTCAATATAACTTCATACCATGGGCTACAGATGTTAAGTGAGGTCAATACATGCAAGTATTTCGTCAAGTCTAAACTCATTCTTATCAATTTAACATCTATTTTAACAATGCTAATGCACAGGTGAGTCAGACTGGTTTCCAGCTGTTTATTTGTCAGCCTTCAGTGAGACCTAGGGGCCTTGGCAGGAGCTGGCATCTGGTCTGCCAGCTTCACAGTAATATTGGACATTTATAAGAAAAGGTGCAATGTGGACATCTCTCTTTGAATTGGCACAAGTGATCTTGGTACAGCAGGGCCTCCATGCATAGGACTATACTATCACGAGCTAACCGAATCAAATGGGAATTGTTAGCAGTGAGGCCAGGTCTGCACTTCAAACTTCACATTGGTATAACTACATCTTGCAGGAGTGTGAAAAAACCACACCTCTGAGCAACGCAGTTATACTGATCTATCCCCCGAGTGTAGACCATGCTATATGGACGGGAGGGCTTCCCCTGTCGACATAGCTACAATCTCTTGCAGAGGTAGGCTAACTGCTCTGACGGGAGAAGCTCTCCCATTGGCATAGTAGCGTCTTTGCTAAAGTGCTACAGCAGCGAAGCTGCAGCATTTTAAGTGTGGACCTTCCCTCAGCATCACCTTTCTGGATTAGACCTTATGTGGGCTACAAAGCTCAATTTTATAAAGGGTTTTCCCCTCCCCACTACATGCTTTGACTGCGAGACCACAGAAATTATGCCCATTTGGCATGAGGACGTGCATCGTACTGCACTTAAAATTATTTCACTCACATTTTGGGGGCACAGTTCAGCCCCTGATCAGTACCTAACTTTGTCATCTGTATCGTAGTTCATTAATAACTACTAATTGTCCTCAAGAGACTAAAAAGGAGCATTGTGAACACTGCTGGTAATAAAATCTGTAATTGTTAGTCCATTGACCACAGTCTTGAGTCATCTAGGCTAGGAATTCTGGTGGTGTGGCATAAACTTGTGCAGTGTAAAATAATCATATGCAAAATTAAATATCCTTCTGGACTGATCTTTAGCCTGAAGCCAGTTAGGTTCAGGATGTCTCGGATGAAACTAGAATAATTTTTTTCCACTATCTTCTGAGCACCAGCAAGTCACAACAGGTATTATGTAAATAATAATTCCCATTCCTCACTATCTAAAAGGAGCATGTGGAAGTGCATTGCTGAATACATAATGTAAATTGGTAGACAGCTGAAGTAGGATAGCAGGGAATTTCTGCAGCCTTGATGATATGGAGACTTAGAACAAAACATAAAACCTGAGTGTCAAATTCATTATGTGTTTCAGCACATGTTGTTGCTTTTATAGCCTTGTGCTCCAGAAAGCTAAATCTTGGCTTTTTAACAGAGTAAATAAATCTTCCACACCCAGTCACCCCAAAAGAAAAAAAAAATCAGGTGAACAGTCTAGACAAAGGTGATGAAAGATTTCCCTCTTGACAGATACCCAACAAAAGCTAGAAACGGGGATGATTTCAATGGGAGAGGTCAGTATTTATTTTTTTATTTTATTTTTATGTTTAGTACTGTAGCTAGTTGGCAACCCAATCAAAGCAGTCGGTCATATTAATTCTTCCTAAGTGAAAGCTTCACATGGGTGTAACTGTTTTTTGTTCCATTTATGGATTCTAAAATGTTCAATTGACTCAACTTTTTAACATTTAAATTGAACAATCATTTTTGGGGTTTTTTTTTAATTATACACGCAATCATTCTAAAAGGGTGGCAGATGTTCCAGGGAGAACTTACACAACCTCTGTCCCCAGCTGAGGTGTCCTAACTTCTCTCAGTGCTGTCAATGCAATGATCTCATCCTCAGGCCATCTTCCATATGTAATCACCACCACCTTGCAGATATATACCCTACCATTAGTCTTCCCTCCTTTTTACTGTGGTTAAACTGCTTGTAAAGAGGACCTCCCTTCCCCCCTTCCCCTCCCTCCCCCCCCCAAACAAAAACATTTTATGAACAGGCCAAGAGGTGTTGTCTGGCTTTTTTTCTCCCCCCCTCCACCACCCCCCAGAATAGCAAAAGCCATTAAAAACAGATTGTCATGGGTCAAAAGTAGGAAGCCTTTAAAAGAGTTAATGGGTTTGATAGTCTACCAGGAATTAACGGGATTCCAAGATTCCCACTGTGGAGGAGATTAAAAAAATGAGAATTATTTAGTTTAGGGAGGTGATGAATTATGGATGACCCTGGTAGAAGGATATGAAATGGTACACGGTATGGAAAGTTTCCTGTTTAGCCTTTCTAATCATACAAGAACAAAAGGACATCTTATAAATTTTGAAAAGGAACAAATTTGAAACTGCTTAGGGGAAATGCTCTTTTATTCAACATTTATTAACTCTGTAGGCCTTGCTTCTGCAAGATGCTAATGAGCCAAGGTGCTTAATATTAAAAAAGATTAAACATTATGTTAATAAGAATATTGACAGTTACACTCGCTAGGAAGAATGTAAGAAATAAGCCAACACCAAAAGGATTTAAGACGACATTTTCCCCCATGCATGATACTGTATCATTGTCTTTTATGGGGAGTTTTGCACTTGCATTTGAAGCCTTCTCGCACTGGCCACTGACAGAGACAAGATACAAAATTAGTGATCTGGTATAGTAACTCCTTCCTTCAGTGTCTTATCACAGAGCTGCTAATCTTCCGGCATACCAAGAGCTATAAAACAAGAGCGGTTCTTTGACTGACAGATGAGAAGGAATATAGAGGAGCACCGGAGATTCCCCAATTACAGGAATCCTCACTGGGTGAGAGTATGTGTACAGCAGATATGCTTGTTCCTGCTGTTTACCTTTAAATGTTTCAGTTAACACTCTGCTATCCCTAGCCAAAATCAGGCTCTCCATGACCTGCATCATGTGTACCTTTGAGGGCTAAACATTAGGCACATCTGTTCACTAACGTGTGTGCTCTTTCTTCACCTAAACAGAGGTAAGCATTTCAGTGACACAGTCCATACAGACTGCAGCTGACTATTTTACATTCAACCTGACTCTTTCTTACAGCTGTTCCTAAGGTAGAAGAGGCTTTGATTATTCATTGATTTGTCAGTTAGTGTTCTATCGATAACTACTTGTGTCCCTTCAGTCAGTCATGCTCTCAAGACTATTTAGAAAAACAGTGGCATTTTCTTAATATGTTGTACTTGGTGGTGGTCTTCGAGATTTATGAAGCCATAATGCAGTGTCCAAAAACTCTTTCATCTTTAAGAAGTAATGGGCAGACAAGCTCTGCTCCATTTTGAACGGTATTTTAACTTCCAATTGTACCTTTCTTTTATGGTCTGACTTCCAGATGCATGACTCCCTTTCAGTTCAATGGCCCAACATTGACATTATTATTACTACAGTAGAACCTCAGAGTTACAAACACCTTGGGAATGGAGGTTGTTCCTAACTCTGGAATGTTCCTAACTCTGAGCAAAACATTATGGTTGTGCTTTCAAAAGTTTACAATTGAACATTGACTTAATACAAATTTGAAACTTTACTATGAAGAAGAAAAATGCTGCTTTTAACCATCTTAATTTAAATGAAAGAAGCACAGAAAAGGTTTCCTTACCTTGTCAAATCTTTTTTTAAACTTTCCCTTCATTTTTTTGAAGCGTATGCAAGCTGTGGTGTTGCAGAATCAGTAAGATATATTAGATGTCAGCCCCAAAAGGGACACAGTCCTCCCAGTCCTTTCTCCAAGTGCACAGTCCCATTGGAATCAAGGGGGCAACTCCGGGGAGTTTAGGACTAGTTGCTTAAGTAAGGTTTTGCAGGATGAGTGGGGGAGGAGGAGGAGAAGGCTAATTATTTCAGATACTCTAGTGGAAATCATAAAATGATCTGCAGATCATGTTTAAAATTCCTTTTTCTCCCTTACCCCTTGGATATCTCTGAGATATGCTATGTACTATTTGTGTAGTAGGATCTGTCATGTTTTTTTGTAGCTCTTGCTTGGGTATGTCACTGCTCTTTATGTATAGAATACCGTGTGTGGTCACGTTTCCAGAGCTGATCGCTGCAGCAGGCTAGGTCCACTTTTAAAGAGGAAGTATTGGAGGAGAGAAAATATACCAATCCATCAGCAGATCTAGACACGGACAGTACAGATTGTCACAACATTAACAGAAACTAGGACTTGAACGGAAGGAAATCTGAGCTGATGGATGTTTTAAATTATTCCCTTGTGTTGCAAGTACTAGAGAGCCAACTTGGAATGGCTGTCCAAATTACAAATCCGTCTTAATTTGTTTGACCTTTCTGATGATGAAAGAGAGGCACAAAAGCCATATAAATTGAAGTCATCTCCGTTAATTTCAGTGTTCTTCCATGGACACAGATTAGCTTGTTCTTTTGTATGTGTTGGCTGGAGGAGTTCTGGGCATGGTTTAATGTTAAAAATTACTTACTTCTCAAATTCACTGTCAGGAATAAAGTTGGGCCTTTTCTTATGAAGGATTAATCTTCCAGACAGCGTGCTGGATTTCACCACCCTGCACTAAAAGATAAACCAGCGATGATGGTAACTTTCAAACTCATCTCACTCTAAACTAAGTTTAAAGTCAAGCAGGCTTGAACATGCTGTTAGCATTATTAATAAATGTGGATTTTTCCAGAGTCATTAGGAAAAATTGATATAGACCTAAATCTGTCAGTCCCTAGAACATGCAGATATTTAGGTGGATAGTATAAAAACCTGCTCAAGAGGGAGAGTGGAAGCTCATGTACAAGATTATACATATAGCCCTGAGTGCTTTTAAAAGCCTTTTTATGAACAAAGTGAATTGGCTTTTTCAATTTGTATTTAAAAAAAAAAAAAAAAACCTAGGTAAACTGACAATTCTATACCTGCCTCATGAAATGTATTTTTCTTGCATATGGAAGCATCTCTATCAAGTACAGTACAGTTCAGCTAGCATATTATATAACCAAGACGTTTCTGGATACTCCAGTGTTCCTTTTTTGGTTTTAAAGCGTTCTTCCAACTAACCAGTCTAGAAACCTGTGTTGGAAATGTGTGTGTTTTCCAGCAGTTTATCAGCCAGTCTTTAGAGAATCCAGACAGCTCACTTTCATGTTGAAATAAAGGAAAAATATAATTGCCAGACGTCTACTTGAATAGATGGTTATTCTGGTACAAGTATGTATGTTACTTTCTTGGTCTGTGACTCACCAGTGGATAGAACAGTAATTTTTGGTGACTAGGAGGTGGAGTAAATTACTGGTTGTGATCTGATGTCTTATCCACAGCATAGTAAGCAAAAGGGATGAATTAGAGACGGGAATAGCAGCAATGTATTTGGGGGGGGGTTGCGGGAAACCTCAAAGGATATGTTATACTATTGCCATTTTGATTACTTTTTAAAAAGAACATAAAGATAAAATAAGAAAACCTCAATCCTAATGGCTTTGCCAGTAATAGAAATACATCATACAACAAAAGGCTGCAGAGCTTTTTATATCTTGTGTTCAGTAAATTGAGTTGAAAAGGAATGGACAAGTGTATTTTTAAAGTCCACACCTTAAGTCTGAGCCCTTATTATTGCATGGGTGGAGTACCTTTGTGGCATAATAGCCATGCTCATGTAAGCGAGTATGATGGCTTATGTCAGAAAGGGTATAATTAACATAGCATTAATTAATCTTATCGAGGGTCATTTTTTAAAAAGCCTTTTAATTTCTGCAGCACTACCATGCTTAGATGTGCCTTTTGGTCACACCCATCCTAATCCTGGAAGCCTGAGGATCCTGGATATGGATTCACTTAAGTTACACAACTGCTTTTCATCCTCACTTAATATAGAGCCATTAAATCATATAAATGGAAAGCTTATTCAAACTGTTCTAAGCCAGTGATGCTTTTTAAAATCCTGTAAATATGTTTGTCTGATTCTGGCACTTTATCTGTGATGCAAGGCTTTATGTGTGTGTCATGTATACACTTTTTTTAAAAGTTGGCCAAGCCCATAGCAAGCCTTTCCCCATTCAGAACCGGCTGCTTTTCATTTATTTAGGCTCCTTTCACTCTGGGATGAGCCTTCCACAGATCTCATTACAGCTGATGCATTGTGTACATAAACTACTGGCAAATCTTGCAGGAAAAGACAGTGTTGTCTAGAGAGCTGTCTGTCTCTGGATGCTAACCAGGATGAATGTCAATAACAGTTAAAATCAGTTCTATTACATGGTGAGAACTTGTATTTGTGCATTTCGCACTCTTAGTTGGAGAAGCCTGAAACTTTCTGTTGTGTTTCCACTTCGCACTTGGGGTTACGTGCTGCATTTCCAACAAAAACAAACACTGGAAAAAATTAAAAACCTAAATCGGATGGTGTCATGTAGGTACATACCTGCTGAAATAATCTGGTTGCATTTGTCTCCAGCAGGGACCAGGCACACATTCTCCCCTGCATTCAGAAGTTCATAGCCTGTTTGCACTTGCTCCAGGCTTTCAGCTACGACTGTAACAGTCCAGGCCCTAGTATATAAGCTCAGACTCTGCTACTAGAGGGAAGATAGAACTTCAGGTCTCTTGTTAGCCCGTTGTATCAAAAAGCCAGCAATATACAAGGATTATGGCCCCCATTTCTTCCCTTCATCTGGCACCTTATCTGAATGCTGGTTCCAATAGGGGCCAACTCACCATGGCAAATCCCTCAGCAGAATTCCTGGATCCCGCTTTGGGGGTGGTCAGCCTCTCACTAATCTCCATTTCAGTGCCCCAGACTCCTTATCCCAACAGATAAAAAGAGAGCTGTGTCATGGTTCTACTCCTCCAGCCCCTCCTTCCTTCTGGAGATAAATCTGCACATTCTTCTCCAGGCTCTTTCAAACCATGCCACCTCCATTAAGGAAACCAAGTAGGCTATACCAGTGCAACAATCCATTTTAAAATGAAACTAAATCTGTGGACACCTTAGAATCTTAGAAATGTAGGGCTGGAAGGGGCCTTGAGAGGTCATCTAGTCTAGCACCCTGCACTGAGGCTATGTCTACGCTACAGCCTATGTCGGCATAAGGTCTGTTGCTCAGAAGTGTGAATAAACCACCCCCAAGCGAAATAAGTTATACTAAAGTAAGCACTTGTACACCGCGCTACGTCAGTGGGAGAACTACTCCCGCCAACATAGTTTCTGCCGCTCACAGAGGTGGGTTTTTATGCCAACAGGAGGGCTGTCTCCCTTCAGCATAGAGCATCTTCACCAGATGCGCTGCAGCGGTAGCACTGTACTTATAGACATGGCCTGAGGCAGGACCAAGTAAACTTAAACCATACCTGACACATATTTGTCTAACCTGTTCTTAAAAACATCCAAGGACAGGGATTCCTCAACCTCCCTTGCTGACCTGTTCTGGTAGTTAACTACCATAAGTGGTCCCAAGCTATTTACTGGCTCTGGAAGTAATACTGCTAAGAGTGTGTCTACACTTGAGAGCTTACAGAGGAGCACCTGCACCAATGCAGCTGTGCTGCTATAAGCTGTCTAGTGGAGTGACTCTACGCTGACGGGAGAGAACGCTCCCATCGACTTAATTAATCCACCCCCAATGAGCGGCGGCAGCTATGTTGGCAGGAGAAGCTCTCCCACCGACATCGTACTGTCCACGCTGGCGCTTAGGTCGGTGTAATTTATGTTGTTCCGGGGGTGGTTTATTCACACCCCTGAGCGACATAAGTTATACCGACATAAGTGCAAGTCAATCTTTATGCCCACTACTTGGGTATTCTCTCAAGTGCTAGTCCTTTGTGGCTCAGGGGTAGAATGTTGCATCCAAATGGACTTTGAATACTTCCCCATGCCTTGGGGGTATTTATAGCAAGTTCCTACACATTGATAGGAGTTGCATGTCTACATTGTTTGGGGTTTCAGCCCCAATCTTAGTTAAACTGACTTCAGCAAATGCTTGAAACAAAAGTTTGTCCTTGAGGGGAGAGAGGCAACATCAGGAGAAGGCTTCTGGTGTGTGATCTGACCTTGTTAGATTGTAAATGTCTTCGTAGCAAGGATTGTCACTTTGTTGTTTTTACCATGCCTGGTGCAGTAGGGCCCTGATCCATGGTTTGGACCCCTGGGCACTACCACAGTACAGATTGTAAGTAATAACATAACTGATGGCTTGTGAAGCTATAGGCCTCTGATAACCACGCAGAATCAGATTAAAGTATACACGCTCCTGTTGTCAGGAAAAACTACTTTTGAATAAAGCAACAGAGAGTCCTGTGGCACCTTTAAGACTAACAGATGTATTGGAGCATAAGCTTTCGTGGGTGAATGCCCACTTCGTCACATGCATCCGACGAAGTAGGCATTCACCTACGAAAGCTTATGCTCCAATACATCTGTTAGTCTTAAAGGTGTCACAGGACTCTCTGTTGCTTTTTACAGATCCAGACTAACACGGCTACCCCTCTAATACTTTGTACATGACTATTACTATGTTTCCATCTCCCAACAAGTTTAAAAGGCTTGTTCTATTAGATAGTTTTCAATTTTAAAGCTTCTTGTTTAAAAAGTGTAGATACTTTGCAAAGTGCGTACTCTGTTAATGAAATAACATGTTATACTACGACATACAAAGANTGTAAAAAGCAACAGAGAGTCCTGTGGCACCTTTAAGACTAACAGATGTATTGGAGCATAAGCTTTCGTGGGTGAATGCCCACTTCGTCACATGCATCCGACGAAGTGGGCATTCACCCACGAAAGCTTATGCTCCAATACATCTGTCAGTCTTAGAGGTGCCACAGGACTCTCTGTTGCTTTTTACAGATCCAGACTAACACGGCTGCCCCTCTGATACTTTTGAATAGTGCCAGTTTGCAAAACTAACTCCAGTCCAACTAAAGTGAATGTGACAACTTTACTACTGAACTTGTGGTGATCTGTGTTGCAGCCTTCCTTCTGTTTCCCTCTCCCTGGCGTTCTTTACGAAAACATTACCATCCGTTGCTCCTTGCTGCAGCATAAAACATATCTGCTTAGGCAATATACATAGTGACAATTCTTTTGCACCCTAGGCACTAAAGATCTGTCTAAATATACCTTGTGAATTTACCATGATCAGTGGAAGTCCGTGTCAGAAGATCTTGTTCAGTTTCAAGTTGGTAGAGTTCTTGTGTCAATTAGTTTGTCTTCCGTAATCACAACCGCCTGGTGGCAAAGGCTAAATTCACCCTCAAAGCCTGTTCTGAGGTGGAAAGAATGGCATGTTTCTAATGCTGATCCAAGTAAACCGCTCCATACAGCAATACTGCTCTAACTTGGGGTCCCATCAGTCTTTAAAATAGAATAAAACGGGTTTTGTGTTAGAGCTCTGCCAGCACACTCTTCAAATAAGGTAACTACTAATCGTTTTGACTGCACACGCAGGCAGAGCAGCCAGTGTTCTGTCATCAATAACTTGAACAGCCTTGGTGCTAGAATCTGTTCTAGTATTTTAAGAGGGGGAATGTTGGCCAACATCTTGGAGAAGAAAGGAGCTGGTAATCAGCTCTCAAATGGCAACAAGACTCCAGAAGTTATTAGCCTGGTCCCGATCTGAGCCACTGATTTGGACATGAAAGGTTCTTTGCTCCCAGTCATTCCAAAAGACATTCACATCTTTCATTAAGAGGTTTCTATGTCTTTATTGTTTGCATGTTAATTATTGTGCTGTAACTCTCTGTATATTTAGCTAAGAGAGCGTCTTGTGCGATCTACTTCCTTCCTGCTGTTACATATCATAGAGTTGATGTACGAAAGCATGCATTTTTGGCATTCTGGCTCTTCCGTTTTTAAACGCTTCAATCTCTTAAAACCGAAAGAGAAACTGTCTACAGTCAAAGGAAGCACAGTATGTTGGGAGCGCTGTCAAACCCAGAATTTGTGCAGCTGCCAAAATGAGGTTCTGTACTTTTATTGGGTGATATAAATGTTTAATTCATAATGTAGGTCTCAGAATAAATATTACTCTGCCCAGTAATGAGTCTCCATCTTACAATCAACACCTCATATTCTGAGGTAGTTTCCTTGACTAGTTTTTATAGCTCTCTACATTCAGAGTTTCTTAAGAAAAATATGACTTTAGAGATAATGCCCGCAAAAAACATCTCTTCTAACGTAGATCATTGAGTGTAAAACTTGCATTTAACTGCTTCTTGAAGGCAACCTTCAGAATTAGATGTATGGTTTATAGAGTTTTATAGAGCAGTAAAGTGGAGTTTCTCTTTAGACAGCAGCAACCAGTATGCTAGGTATAGGCTCTTAACTTAAAACCTTGACATGTGTCCTTTATTTTCCCTTCTCTTGAGAGACTGCTGCTTATTTTCTGTATCCTGCACTGTGCCATTCTTTACATGTATCTAAAATTCCCTAGAAATCTAGTCTAGCTTTAAAAAAAAAAAAAAAAAAAAAAAAAGACTCCTTGCTGAATTCTTGTTAAGGCTGATTGCACAAAGGAAACAGAAGTTTATTGAGGAAAGTGTTAATTACTAAGCAAACAGCAATTACTGGATGTTGCTCTGACAGGCATAAACACTCCTAAGGTTTCTATTCCTTAGCCATTTCCATTTCTTGGTTTACCCGGGGGGGGAGGGGTGGGAAAGAGTTCTGAGCAACAAAATTACCACCAAAATGTCGAGACTGCATCTTGTTATACTAGTTATCTAGGCAGAGCAGAAGGAAAACAAAACCGCAGCCATTGTAAATCAAGTGTCTTCCCATGTAACCCGTATCGCTGCAGTGTAAATCTCTTCCATTGGACCAGGTTATTACAGGTGTAAGACATCCCTTTGTTATAATTTTTTTGCAAGCCACGCTTTAATTCATCAGTGAATTCAATATTTCTACCTTCAGTCAAAGTGGTTTTCCATGAGCATTTCTTATATCTCTGCCCTGCGATTATTTTTTCCAGATAATTATTTGTATTAACAAATTATTGCATTAATTTTCATGCACAACCACTCTGGAATGAGTTAGTTGTCTTTTCCTCTCTGCACCTCCCAACATTGAAATTGCTGTAAATCCTGACTCAGTACACCATCAACTCCAACTTTTATACTTGGGTTCACCAGCGTATCAAGGCCCTGTCCACAGTAGGATCAGAACAGTGCTGATTACCATCTTGTCCAAAACCAGTTGTTGTTAGAAGGCTTTTGCCTGGCTGTCCTAACCAGTATAACTAGGGATCACTTCCCCCCGAGAATTGTGCTGTAAACTGTCCCCACAAATAGTCTCTAGCATGGTTCTGTAACACTGTTTTTACATTGTTCGTGGACAAGAATCTTTGTTCCTCCTGGTGAGGGAAACCATGACAGAACCTTACTAGCACCACCCATATTTAAACATAGTTGGGTCTCTAGCAGTGTGCCTTTACACTGGGAAACCAGCATGTTTGCACTGTGAGCTAATCTACTCCTTAAAGACATTAGATAATGTAATAAAATAGCTCAATGGCACTTTCTAATTAATTGCTGCATTTCATCATGCTTCTAAAATTTTTATCTGTTGCAAAGGAGAACTGTATTTTTAGTACAGTGCAATGTAAAATGTCTGGCCAAAAACCTGATATAGTACCTAGGAAAATGGAAATATTTCTTTAAATGTATTCCAGAGCTGTGGTTTTTCCTCAGGGTATTTAAACTCTGTTATGTTCTGACTACTTACTTTGGTGCAGGTTATATATGACTTGGAGTAAAAATTCATTTTACGGACAGTTGACTCTGATCTTTCCATGCTTCTTTTTAATAATGAAAAACAGAACTTAAATTTTCAATTTAGCATGATGTAAATTCTAATATATAGGGTCCAAGGAAAGAAAGATTACATTCTTTCATTTGCCACTGAGATTTACAGATGTATTCTCCCTTCGTGGTTATGACCAAAGATTCATGCTGTTGTAACCGTGACTACTACATCAGTACAATATTTTTGTTACTCTTACTTTACATCTCTCTTCCCCACTTGTAATACAGACCTGGCTATCTCTCCAATGCAGTGGATTTCACATTCTCTGGTCCTTAGTGTAAGAACTTTGGCCTGAGTTCTTTGCTGGTTTAATTGGTGCAGCTCCTCTGAAGCCAGTGGACCTGGTCCAGTTTAGAAGATCTTTGCCCTTCATATACTACTTGTCTGAATGTAAACTCCTTGGGGCAGGAGTCATGTCTTATTTAAAATACCAAGCGCTCTGTTGATCATATTATGGTATTGCTGCTGTTGCTAAGTCACCAATATACTCTTGTGTTTCTTTTCAAGAAAATATGGTCCAGAATCTTAAAATTGCAACCTTCTAGAATTACAGTATTGTCCCCTGCAGTTAGTTAAGTTTTTGACTGCTTTTTAAATCCTAATTCATCAATGACCTTTCACTGCACAATTTCGACAGCCATGTACCAACTTGTAATAGTGGCCTCTGCTAATCTAGTTACTTTCCTTACAACAAAAATGAAACCAGCAGAATGGACTATCTTGTTAAATAGCTGGCCTCTCAAGATAGAGCTATTACCAAGCTCTTTCAATGAGTCGCAAGTGGAAGTTATGTGGTGGGTAAAGATCACTTTTGTTTACCTTCCCAGTATTTTTTTAAAACAGGTTTTGAAGGAGGAGTCTGTGTGGAGTGAGTAGGGTAGTCTTGTTCCGGTTCCCGGTGGACAGGGAGCCAAACCACAATGGTACCTTTTCATAATTCTCTCAACAGAGAACTCCACAAGTGGATGATTTGAGAAGGCTGGGCTACCATCTCATGACTAGGGTTTCATGGGCAGAAAGCTGGTGCTGGCACTATTTTGTAGCTCGCTGCTCTATGGAGAAATGGTAAATTTCACAAGCTCTCGTTAATCAGATACTCGACGTGCACTAAATTCGCACTAATCAGTAAGATAAAATTCAGTAAAGACAAGTGCAAAGTACTACACTTGAGAAAGGACAATCAAGTGCACAACTACAAAATGGTGAATAATTGGCTAAGTGGTTGTACTAGTGAAAAGGATCTGTGGGTTATAGAGGATCACAAACTGAATATGAAACAGCAATGTGGAGCAGTTGTGAAAAAGGGTAATATCATTGTGTGGTGTATCAACAGGATTGTTGTACGTAAGACTCAGGAGGTAATTGTCCTGCTCTGCTGAGCACTGGTGAGGGCCAACCTGGAGTACTGTATCCAGTTCTGGGCATTGCACTTTAAGAAATATGTGGACAATTGAAGAAAGTCCAGAGGAGATCAACAAACATGATAAAGGGTTTAGAAAAACCTGACCTATGGGGAAAGATTATAAAACTGGGCATGTTTAGGCTTGATAAAAGAAGACATGGGGGGACCTGATAAGTTTTCAAATATGTTAAGGCAGTGGTGTGCAACCTGTGACCCGTCCGGGTAATCCGCTGGCGGTCCGCAAGACAGTGTTTACATTGACCGTCCATAGGCACGGCTGCCCGCAGCTCCCAGTGGCCGCGGTTTGCCGTTCCCGGCTAATGGGAGCTGCGGGAAGCGGCGGCAGTACAGTGAGGGAAACATACCTCATCTTCTGAGACGATAAACAAGAAACCCCAGTGCTGTCTGTTTGAGTGGGTCACCCAGCTGATCACTATGCCTTTGTATTAACTGATCAAGTTTATAGGGTTTTTAAATGGGTGGAAAGGAAAATAATCAGGGTTGGTCAATTTCTCAGTCTCTTGGCTGTGACGGTGTCACTTTAATTCCTGCTGTTATGCCATATTTAGGAATTCCTAGGATTTTAGAATTCCACCCCCCAAATAGAAACCATACTTGAAAACTACCAGAAGATGATTAATTGTGTGGCACACGACCATATGTGAATAATGTATGTGCATTTGATTCCTCACCCATTATAAGCAAGACAAAGAAGTATCCTTTTTGAGTTCATGGATTTAGTGGAGTTTGTATGTGATTCATTTAATGTGCTTCAGATTATTTTTGATGCTTATTTCCTAGGCTTCATTAAGCTTTGTGGGCTGACCATATTGTGGTGGTGTCTGCTAACAGTTTAGTAAAGCCTAGTTTTAATATCCTGATATATATTTCTTTAATATCCTGTAATACACTTTTCCAGTTCTTTTTGGATAATGCTAATACTAAACAGACTGTTATGCACAGAGCCCCCAAGCTGCATTTTAAGGTTTACATAATGGATCCCATCTTTCTTCTTTACACAACACTGAATTCTGTTTTTTTAGTACACACACTCACATATAGTGCTGTGTTGCTTTGCAAAAGCAGTGTAGAAAGAGAATGTTCCTGCCCTAGTCATGCTTTGGTATGTGTGTTGTGGGAAGGAGCAGTTAGCACATTTTTATCCCCTTTTTCTTCCCTCATACTTAAGACTTCTATGGGCTAAGGCCAGGTCTTCACTAGGAGCACCTGCCAGTGTAGCTATACTAGTATACTATACCAGCAAAATACTCCTGTTGTGGACTGGGTCTCCAATACAGGCTTTTGCTGGAATAGCTTTCTTGGTCAGGGATCACACCGTGTAACTCCCTTGATGGATATAGTGATGCCCGCAAATCTGTAGTCTAGATTTGACCTAAGTTAAAGTGGCACCTATAGCTCATCTATGGGAAATATGGGAACAAGTTCAGTTTTATGGAGACCAAAATGTGGCTTTAATTGACTGTCCTGTTTTCTCTCTGCTAAAAGAAGTATCGTCTAAGGCTATGTCTACACTACGAACTTTGGTGGACACAAATTACATCAGCATAAAGCTGCCACAGTCAGTATATTGCTTGTATGCTTGCATAGGTGCTTTGTGTACTCACCAAGAATGCTTGTTGGTGCACCATAAGTGGGTATCCCAGGGTGCTCCTCTCTCCATCTTCTGGTGTGCTGTCTTTTGGGAAATTTTGGCAATGAATGGTGAGGCATAAATGACTTGCAAAGAGGTGATTAGTAGCAAGGGACCAAGTTCCCAGCATGCAATTTTCTCCATCCCATAACACCATGTATAACCCATAACTTTTCATGCCTTTTTTGAAAATCCCACAAAACCACATGGCACTTCTTGCTGCCCACCATCTCTGATGGAAGCATGGAACCCAAACAACTCTGCACCACTGTCTCGATCATTGCGAACACAGGATGAAGAGTCCGCCCATCTTTGCAAAGCTGCAGGAACAACCAGAACAACTGGGGACATGACAATTTCATGGAGGACAGATGGCTGTGGGACGTAGCAGAAACCAGTTGGAGGTGTTGCTGGCATTCATGGAGCTCTTGCATCCCCCATGCAATCTGCTTGTATAGGTCCACATTTATACAGCAGCTGCAGAAGCTGTGCTGTTCTCCCCACAGACCCATGTGAGCCAATATCTCCTGTCTGCTCCAGGCAGGAGAGTGTCTGTAGCATGTAGCCAGCATGGTACGTTGGGCAGTTGCCCACAACAAGGGATTGCTGCTGTGTGTGCTCGCCAGGCTGGGCAATCCGGAAATGGCATTTCAAAAATACGTGGCGTTTTTAAAGAGGGTGTTGGCTTCTGGTGTCCATGACCCCTGGGCAGTCCAGTTCACAACTGTGACCAGAGTGGTCAGTGTGGAACATAGTGGGAGGCTGCTGGAAGAAAGTTAGATCCTTCCTCCGCAGCATGGGGCAGGGGTCGCTAGCTGGAGGATTCTCGGCTACTTGAAGTCTTTAGACCACAGGATTTGGGGACTTCAACAGCAGAGTCAAGGGAAAGGGGTTGGGACAGCTTTTGTGGCCTGCATCATGCGGGAGGTCAGACTAGATGATCATAATGGTCCCTTCTGACCTTAAAGTCTATGAGTCTATAATCAACGTAGGTTACACGGTGTCGACACTCACGGTGCATTAACCCCAGTAGGCTGACTATGGCTCAGTGCCATTCGGGGAGGTGATATTACAGCGCTGCCGTGACAGGGCACTTGCATCAGCGTGAGGCAGACTTGTATGTAGCCACAAGCACAGCTAGGTCCAAGCAAGGTGGTTTACATCAACCTAACTTTGTAGTGTAAATCAGACCTAAGCTGATTGCTTTTGTTTTGGTATTAGAACAATATCTTCTGTCATTAGACTCTTTGCCAAGTAAAAGGTGACACTCTGGATGGATTGCTGTGTGGAGTTGTGATGACTGTGCACGATGATGCTAAAGAATATTTATTACAAAGTGCATGGGAGGGGGAGGTCTGTGTTCCGTAAATCAAAAGAGAGGTATTCAGAGAGGCACAGTAATTTATTCACCCTCATGGATCAAAACACTTCTGGGGAATGCACAGATTTGTCTTCCCAAAACAAACATCCCTTGGATACATTGTTTTCTAAAGGCAATGGCAAATTCCTCTGGCCTTTAGCAACACACCAGACTGCAGAGGTCATCTGAAGAGACTGGTTCCTAGCATGTGTTTCGGGTGGCTGCTGGATTTTATTTTATTTTGTTCCAGTTTACAAGGCCTCGAAGCAAATTTGCTGCCGCTATTTCCAACCATGCTATGATAACAAAAAATTATAGATGCTCAACAAGACCCAGGTTATGACGAGAAGGGCAGTATAAACCTTATGAAAATGTCTTCCTAGATGATTTTGTGTATGCTTTAAAAGAGTTAATTGACCAAAATAATGGTGTAATGAGAGGACTGAATATTGCTGTAAACTGACAGCAGAGGATTTGGCATTCCAAGTTAGGTGGTTCCTGACACTGCATTATCACCAGTTTTTTCCCATCAAGAGCTGCTTAATTGCTGAATGAACGCCTCCAAAGAACAGGAAGGAAGAGGTAGGAAAGAAGTAGTCATACTCTGTTTGCTCCACTGATACCCATGTCTAAAGCCCTTCTGAGCAACAGGTCAAACACTAAACATTCATAGATGACTCACCGGAAAGTAAGGCATTGCAGTCATGTATGTGACGCTATTAACCCCATTCCATATCCTTATCCTTCTTCTAATCAAACTCGCCACAATCCCTCCACCCTAAAGGCCAAGACTTTAATAGGGTTCAAAAAAAAAAAAAAAGAACTAGGTAAGTTCATGGAGGATAGGTCCATCAATGGCTATTAGCCAGGATGGGGAGGGATGGAGTCCCTACCCTCTGTTTGCCAGAAGCTGGGAATGGGTGACCGGGGATGGATCACTTGATGATTCCCTGTTCTGTTCATTCCCTCTGGGGCACCTGGCACTGGCCTCTGTTGGAAGACAGGATACTGGGCTAGATGGACCCAGTATGGCCGCTCTTACATTCTTATGTAAAACACTCACACTGACCCGAACCTGCCTCTTTATTGACAAGAGCCTCATCCCCCCCTTCCGGTTGTTGACCCCTCCCCTCTTCTTCCTTCCTCCCTTGGACTAGCAGCAACCCCCCTAAAGTTTTGTGACTCATGCCGAGCTGCCAGACCTATGTGTGATGCACAAGAAGTAACTTGTCTTGCCCTCCACCTCCCAAACTGGTAGAAAGGGGAGCAGGGAAAGCCAGGGTTTTTCACATTTCACTCTGCAAGTACACATTTCTCCTTCTGCAGTTTTAGGCTAGGTCTACACTACCCGCCTGAATCGGCGGGTAGAAATCGACCTCTTGGGGATCGATTTATCACGTCCCGTCGGGACGCGACAATCGATCCCCAAATCGGCGCTCTTACTCCACCAGTGGAGGTGGGAGTAAGCGCCGCCGACAGAAAGCCGCAGAAGTCGATTTTGCCGCCGTCCTCACAGCGGGGTAAGTTGGCTGCGATACGTCGAATTCAGCTACGCTATTCACGTAGCTGAATTTGCGTATCTTAAATCGACTCCCCCCTGTAGTGTAGATGTACCCTTAGAGAGGCCTTACCCCTACAAAAGAAGGGAAAAGCACTGTATTGGATGTGCATTCAGAGCCCCAGGAAAGGCTACATGTGCTTCAGAATCTGCTTTTGGATACTGTAGCTACAAATGAATGCATTAAAAGCCGCCAATGTAACAGCAACAGGCAGTTGAAATATCAGAATTCCGAAATGGTGGTTGAGTTCTGAAGTCCCATCTGCAGAAGTGGGTGGCAAGAACCTGAACTGTCTCCAGTATAGAAGCGGAGTGAGAAAGAAACCATGGGGAGAAATCAGAAAGCTATTCACATGCAAGCAGCAGAAACGTTCAAGAGAATTAAATCCATGCCTTGCTTGATTGACAGATTTCGTGAAGGATTTGATTGCCAAAGTTGAGGCAGCGTGTTTCACTCTTTTAATAGTGGCTAATGAGTTTACATTCAGTGTAATGGGAGCTATTGGTAACTACACTTCCTGCTTTTGCTTAAAGCATTATAAAGTTTTAAAAGCAGCACTGAAAATTTTAGTGCCAAAGCTAAATTATAGGCGGCGTACATCTGCATAGCTTAAAAACACAGGCGTGGAGGTGAGCCCCTCCTCAGTCTGACACACTGCATGTATTGCAGCATACTCTCAATTACTTAGTGCTGCAGACTCACGCTATTTGTTACTTGTCCAAACTATGCCAGAGAGCAAACCTCCACAAAAACCTCAGACCATATACAGTTAGTCAGCAACTCCATGTGAAATCTCGAACCATATTTGAACTAATGGGCTAACTTGGATACTGCAGGGAGAGGGTGGGAATGCCAGTCTGTCTGACAACTTATTTCAGTAATTAGAACGTTGTTCCACCGATAGGATGACAATAAAAATCATTGGCTCTCTTAAAGTTATAAACACATGCAAAATTTGGGAGGAATGGCGTGGGTTCTGACTTGTTTTCTCTGTGTGTACATATGTACACACAAACAAACATACGCAGCTTCTCAATTCCCATCATTTGGCTGGTGCGCACCTTCTGGATTTGTAACTCCTGTAAATCTATTTAAATGAGTCTCTTTATTTTGCTTAGTAATCTTCACGCACTTCTACCTCTCCTAAAAAGTGACCTAAATATATCATCTTAAAATTATTTTTTACACTTCAGAGACACCATTTACAAATATAGGTGAATTTTATAGCTAGAGCGCTTCATACTAGTCTTATGTAGCCTTTTTATAACAAATGTCCAGAAAGTCAAATTACTTAAAGAATGATGGCCCTCCTAAATAGGCAGCATTCCTCTACTGATCTCATTGACAAAGTATCTATATCCTTGTGTGACCTACCTACCATGTGCATTGTCTGTGAGAGTCCAAGTTCTTTGGGGCACAGGTTCTGCCATTTTAGGGTTTTGTACAGCCACGTATAACTTTGACACTATATAAATGTAATCCGTATGTTTCCCAATGATAAGAGGGTAGTTGATTGCATTCAGATTCAGCTACTCTTGGTCAGTCTTAAGGTATAGTAGAGGTTATTGGACAATGGAGAATCTGTCCTCCTTTCAGTCCTGTGTAGTAATGACGTGACTGCCAAAAAAAGAAAAGAAAAAAAAGCTTTCCCAATCCTAGCATCTAACTGTGGAAATCTGTATCTGCAGTAACTGCATACCACGCAGTGCTCCTTACCATATAGGCTTTCAAAACTGTAGTGTGCCAGAGCCAATGCTATCCAGTAAGCTTCTAATGGAGTAAGTAAGTATGTGGTTTCTCTGCATAGCACAAGAATTTGTGGCTTCTTTTTTGCTATTCTGAACAATTATAAAACAGTGCTTCTGGCCAGAATCACCCGTACCTTTGAAACACACACTTTGAAACGCTGCTGTGCTGCTTCAGTAACTACAGAAGGCTGCCATCTTCCGCTGTTCTCCTTGTGAAATTAGTTGGGGGATTTTAGTTCACGTCCTAGTGGACACATCACACAAGCCAGTGCCAGAATAGGCGTTCTCATCATTCTTAGCAGTACCCAGTAAAAAACAAGATTGATTGGGCAGGGAGGGCTAATTTATGGTCATTGGCTGCTGAAGAAATATGCGACGGACAAAAATTACCCTTGTGTTCCATAAATGCTACATGTAATGTTGGACAATGGTCCTGCAGCATGTCACGGGGAGCTGGCTAATATGTCTTTCTTTATTTCACAGAGACGTCTGATGTTCCTCTTTATTATTGGTTTTGTACCCAGAATGTTGCTGTACTTGATGCACAATATTTCCCATTGGGTTATTTGTAATGTATCACATTAAGCAGATTCACTGCTATAGTGTGATCTCTTTAAATGATGCTTTATCTTACCCCAGTTGCTATGCTGTGGTAAAAAGTAACAAGAGCATGTGAACGGAGGGTGGTTGTTTTATCTTTGAGTATTATGGGGAGACACGGTAACTTGTAAATTGGCCTTTATGTGCCGTTCGGTGTCATTCAGTTGCTTTATTGCTAGGTGTGCATTATAAAGTTTGTCATGTCTTGTAAACTAATAATAATCTTCCTATCCTGTACCTGAACATAAGTATTTCTAGTAGTCATTTTCCAGAGCTAAGAACACTTCTGTCCTGAGTGGCTAAGGAAATCAGCCTGACACAGGAAGGCACTAGGCAAAACTAGGCCATTATTTTAATGGCCCAGGCTAATGTAGATTATAAACTTTACTTGACAAAATGTCGCTAGCAGATTAGATTATGTACAGTCCAATTAAATGGGGTTTACAACAAAAACTGTAAAGGTTCATTGGGAGTGGCAAGCAAAATGAAGTGACACTTTGAAGTTATACTTTATAGAATGTACTAGCATTTCAGTATGTGCTTGGTACTTTCAAATTTATGAAGGCACAGTCTTCAATCCCAAGAGTTTACCATTTTAGGAAGGAAAGCAACACACAAGTGACTAGAATGGAAAATATGCTGTCAAAATACATATTATTTTAAAATTTGTCCTCATACTATGCCTTTTGATTAGCTGGCTTATTTCTTATAGGCCCTGCGACAGAAGTGGATCTTGAGAAGGGGTTTGGAGGAGAGGGTAATGGCCATACACATCAGCTTGTGCAGGATGACATGAAAGAGGAGCACAGCTGGCTATGGGAGAAGTAGACAGTCACATGTGACATGCCCAGGCCCAGGCCACCTGTCAAAAGTGTAAATGGCCAGCTCTCTGTAACCAGAGCCTTGGCTGGGTAGAGAGCAAGCAGGAAATCCTATCTCTGCTGCCAGTCCTCCTCCCTTTGGGGGATGGGGATGCCATTCAAGAGGGGACTGGGTGGCCTGCAGGACTGGCTAGGTACTGCTGCAGGACAGCAAGCTGAGAATATGAGATTGGAGGTTCCTTTCTGCTTTGCGGGCAGGAATCAGCCAGAAGCCACTGGGAAGAAGGTGTCTTGCTCAGTGTCTAAGGAGCTGATGTTATGGGGACACTTGAACTGCGTGCTTCTTGATTTCCGGGTGAATTCCTGCATCCCAAAAGGCTGTAGGAGGGTTCTCAGTCCAAAAGCAATGAATGGGAGTCTGGAACTAACTACCAGTAGGGTTGCCAACACTGACCGAAGCCATTCCGGGAGATTTTCTTTTCCAACACGACATAATGTCATTTTCTTAAAATATCCTATTAAAATCTCCCGGATTGCTTTCAATAGTCACCTAGGGATTGATGCCGATTCCAGGAGACTCCTGGCCAATCCTGGAGGATTGGCAACCCTACTGCCAGCTAGGGGAGCACCCACCATACAAGACTAGCATCACTGGCATAGTAGACAGTGTGAAAGAAGCACCTCTGGTTAAAGACAGGGAAGGGGCAGAGTTGTGAAGGGCACTGACGTTGAGGACAGAAAGTTTGAACTTGATGAAGTGAAAGTGTCAGCCAGTAAAGGGAATCCAAGGGTGGGTGATGTGGCCGGCAAGGAATATTGTTTTAGCAGTTGTGTTTTGGGCTGGCGTAACTGATCTATTTCAGGGCTGATATGTAATGATGGAGCCGGGAAATGCAGTCACACCAGGAATGGAAAACAACAACTTTTAATCAGTGCCCAGAATTGCTAAATAGTCCAGGACTGAAAGTGAAGAATAATAATGCACTAACCATTTGAACCGAGAAGGGGAAATTGGGTAGGTCAGCAGACTGTAACTACCCACAGGGAAAGTTCAGTCGGACACTAAAGCCAACACATGTGCTCTGGTAAAAAATGCTACAAGTATTGGATTGCTTTAACTGGTGAGGAGTTTTTAGTATTAGTCCAAAAATGGCATCTCCCAGAATTCATAAGCACTGCGTTGGGGCACTAGTTCAATACTGACTTGGTGCTACTCAATAATGTCCGAGTGTGATGCTGATGAGATTCCATAGGCAAAGGTCTCATTTTTATTGGCTAGCCTTCACATTTCACCATTGTTAAACTAGTTTACAATGAAGGACTCTAGCAGGCCATAGATACTGTGTCCCAGTCACCCCTTGTATCATTTCAGATGATGAAGTTGATAGAACAAGCCCATTTTTGAAGTTACAAAAATGGATTAAATAAACTATCATGCCAGGACACAGTGTGTAGCTGACTTAGCATCAGAGCAGATACCTATTCATGTGAAAGCATTTCATGTTGCTAGAGTAGGTGATGCAAAAATACATACTAAGCTACATCACTACCTATGGCAGCTCCAGTGGTGTAGAGGCAATGTCAGTTAAGGCAACCATATCATACAGACACTTTGCTAGTCCAATAATTGCAGAAATCTAATGTGTTCCAGATTCCTAGTGATTTTGACTAGGTGTTCTGGAATCAGCAGTGCACGTACACTGGTATAGGTACACCAGTAAAAATCTCTAGTGCACCAGAGGTAAGTTGCAGTGGTGCAATCTCCATTTTGCACTGGTGCAGAACACCTACACTGGGTGTTTGCTTGAAAGATGCTGCACCAACGTAGCTGCATTGGTGCAAAAATCCCTAATGTTAGGCAAGCTAGATCCAGAAGGGCAGAGAAACTACAGTAATAATACAACTAATAATAATCTCTGGGTGGAGCCCTGTTGCAGGATCTAGCGCTTAAGAAAGACCTCAGGGTTTGACCCATTTATTGCTACAGCTCTGTCAGTATCACTGGCCTTGATATACAGCTAAGATAAATAACACGTGTTGGCCTAATCTCCACTTCTGAAAGTTTGTCACCAACATAATTGATTAGTGCAGCTCTATACCGAGGAGTTGGACTTGTTCTACACCTAAAATTTAGGTTGACCCACCTACGTTGATCAGGGCTGTTGGAAAATTCATACTCCCCTTCCATCGCTCTACCAAGTGTCTGCTACAACTACACAGTTGCAGTGCTGTGCTGTAGCAGCTGTAATGTTCACATACCGGCTAAGCCATTTCTAATTCTCTAAGCAATGGTTTTCAATAATGAGGTAGTGAGAGAACTATTAAGAGAAGGCTGTCTTTTACTTCTGTGCTTTTTTTCTTTGTAACATTTTCTTGTTTTGATTTTAAGTACTTTAACGGCCTCAATTTATCATGTTCATATTTGTGAGCAATGATCCTTTCTGTTGGCTATCAAGTAGCCATAGTGTTCCCCTCCTCCCCATCCCAAGCGGTGCAGAGCCTCTCTGTGAGGAGAGGATATTGCCATACACAGGAGGTGGAAAAGAACAGAACTACTACTGGATGAGAAAACACCCTGTTTAAAAATCTATATATAAGGTCAGTTTGGCAAACAAGGTCCATTCTATGGAGAATCCTATTTCTAAACCTTGGTGTGCTATTGCATCGTTAAAATACAAGATGGAAATTGATGCTGCACCCAGAGGTGAAAGTGAGCCGGTATGCCGCGCCGGACGGGACCAGCTTCTCCAGCAGTGATTTAAAGGGCACTGTGTAGTAGGGCACTTACATCAGCAAGAGGAAGGCTGTAGTGTAGACACTGACATAACTAGGTCAACGTAAATTGCCTTACGTCGACCTAACTGCATACTGTAGACCAGCCCTAAGAGGAACAATAAAATCCAACACACAAAATATTTGGTATGAAAGTAATTTGGTACAGTCCCTGCGTCTGGCCTTAAATGAACAAATCAGAAGTGAGTTACTACTACGTCATTCCTATTTTGTCTGGATCAGTGAAGGCAGCCGCTCCTCGATTTGTGAAGGAAAGCTGAATCACTTTTCCCACAGGTTGATGTCTGAGCTCAAGTGAGACAGACCCACATACAAAACAGTGCATTTCCACTGGACTCCTAATCGGGAAATGCTCAAAATGAATTTTGAACACACTTTCTCAAGTGAATGTGATTTATAAATTAGTCATCGACACCTATGATGCTGCACTTCTTTAGTAGCTGTAGGGTAGAACATTTAATAGCTTTTATTGGCGCACACCTTGCTTTTGTTCCTATTAAGTCAGAAAGAATCCTTTTGGAAGCAGAATCCTAAATTACAGCCAAACCTTGTGAGGTTTGCATAACCAAATCTAATCTCTTCAAAAAGCCAGTTTTAATGGTGTTTTTTTTTTTTTTTTATTTTGTTTCTCTTTTGTGATACAGAATACTTGCAGAGTAGGGCTCTGCTTTTTGCTTTAAAAAAATAAAATAACTGCAAAGAAGCAGCCCTGAGACTTTATAGAACTGGAGTGATGGCAGCTGTGTGGCTAGTATGTTATATGTTCCAAAGGGGAAGACATTATTTAAACAAACCATGCAATAATCTCCTCCTGAAAGATGCTTGTGAAAGCTCTTGTCTCGTCTCTCTCTCTCTCTATCTCTCTCTCTCTCTCTTTTTTTTTTTTTTTAAACCACTAAGGGTCCCAGTCTGTTTTTCATTACTGAATTTGGGGGCAGGGGTGAGAGGACCCTTCACTTTCCAACTGCAGCGAACTGACTAGTTCCCTTGTCTAGATCACAGGAAAAGGTCATTGCAAAACAAAATGAAAAGGTTTATTTTCCATCTTTCCTCCACTTCATAACCAGGAGATCTTAAATTATTATATTCTTTCTTTAAACTCCTTTCTACTGTGGTCTGTTCGTAGTGCTAATTCCATGATACTAAAGCGACCATCGGCAGACATATCACACTAACATTGGAGGGAGAACTGCTGTTTGGACAAGTGACTATGTTGGGTGGTAGGAAGGAGAAGAGATTCGAATTTGGAGAGTATGATCTATTAGAAATTAATAGGTTTGGAGAAACTGGAAATGGGCAAATTGAGGACAGATTTTTAAGCTTCTGTGCTTATTGAGATGAAGCAAAAAGGTCGGTTGCTTAATGAAGTAGTTGCATTGTAAACTATTGTAAACTAAAGATTAAACTCAAACGCAGTCACTGCTGTAATTTACAGCTGGACTAGACATTCCTTGGGAATTCAGTGACCTTGGATTTGCTGTACTTTAAAGTTGTCCAAGTTGTTTGGCTTCCCTTTTAAAACACACTGGAGAGAGGGGGAGCAGTAGCTTCATAGAGGTCAGCAATACACACGGCACTGTTGGAATGAAGATCCTGAGAGAGCCTTAGCAGACTCTAGACGCTTAAATGAAACCACCAGCAGCACTGTTTTTTGTAATATCATAAAAAGAAGTTTATTTTGCCAAGTACAGCTCACTCTTTCTGAAGAGCAGGCTTAGAATTATTTAATACATAGGTTCTGAGCCTAAAACGATTTTGTAGCACCCTTGACGTTCTTTTCCAAAACCGTGTTAGAGATCCTGTTTGAGATTTGTCCAACAATATTTTTCCCTTTTATTTAAAACAAACCTCATTAGAGTCAACGATAGTTAAACATGTGCTTAAGTTAAAAAGGATGGGCTGAGCACGTGCTTCATTGCTTTGCTGAATTGGGGCCTGAATGTTGTATTGGTCAGCGCTGTATACGACGCTTTCTGTATCTCTTCTTGTTGTGGCAAACTGAGAGGTTGTGTTTAAAGGGTGAGAGTGACATGCGTAGGAAATCACGGTTCATCCTTTTCCCCGAAACACAGTAACGTCCATTGTACGGGATATCTTTGAGCACCACAGCAATAGCTGTAGGGGCTGCATGTGACACAGTCAAATTTAAAATGCAGAAACCTGTATGAAGAGTCATTACGAAGAATCCTCAATGTCCTTTCATGCTCAAAGATCTGGTACTTGAATCTCCTGCAAACTCCCCCACCACCCCCAAAAATGCACAAACCACAATGATAAAGAAAAGACTTTTATCCTGTGGCCTGGTCTAAGCGTTGAACATTTTACCAGCAGAACCGCACAAAGGGGTTGGGTTTTTTTTGTTGTTTTTTTACTGACATAGTTAAGGTGGCAAAACCATGAATGTAGATGCAATTGAACTGGCATAAGGTGGTTTATATCAGGAAAGCTTATTTCACGTCGCTGAACTGTCCTAATAGAAGCACTTTTAAACCCATATGACTGCACCTACACTGTGCGGGGAGGAGGAGGCTGCTTTAGGCTGGCGTAGTTAAAGCAATAAAACTATAGACAAGGCCTCTGTGTGGTCGTCTTATGCACTTTCTTTTCTCTTCTGGAAGAGTGCCCCTCACCTGCTGCCGAGATCAGATGCTCACCTGCTGTCGAACAAAGTTCTCCTGAGCCATGCAACATTAGCTATTATCCTAGGTTTTAATTAGATAGGTTTTGTATTTAAAGTGCATCTCGGGTATTCATAAATATGCCATATAACATGAGTTGTCCAGAGCTGCTTTTCATGACATTTGTGGAGCTGTATTTCCTGGCCTGTGACAGAACAATCTGGAGCTGTGAGAGCATGTCCTATGGGGCTATTCTGTGGCTGCAGGCCAGTTTCTGTATATATTGGCCTTATTTTTTAAGACCATTTTCTCCAATACACTCTTTTTTTGCCTGCAAAAGACTTCTTCATTTAAAATGATCAACATAACACTCTTTCAGTTAGTCTTTTGGCTCCAAGCCCATAGTGCCCACAACAGCTGTACCACAGTTTAAACATTCAGTCTCTAACATATTGGGGAACATTAGGGCATTTTAAGGCTTCAACAGGTCTAGAGTAAATACTGGTTAATAAAGAGTAGCGCCTCTTTGTATCCCTGTATTTCCTGTACTCTGCATTAGAATAAAGCATGCTTAGAATATAATCACCAAAATAATAACCATGAAAGGTTCTTTTAAAAAAAAAATACTTAGAGAAGTATGTTCCAAATGAGGAGTTTCCATACATGTTTTACTAACGAGGCTCTAATAACCAATTTGTCATGCAAAAGCTTGCACATAATGTCCTGTAGAGAACTGTACATTTCACAGATTGACCACCTTGCTATCATTTGATCTTTTCTTCTGGATTTCTGTCTACACATTTTGATGGTCGCTAGGTTAAAAACCAAAAAAGTCATAACTGTTTAGTGTTTCCAAATCCTGAAAAAATGAAATGTGCAAATAGCAAACATGGCTGCAATCCTTTTGGTGGCATGACCAAATGCTTTCAGATCAGGGCCCTTGCATATGCTAACCTTTAAACAGATATATAACTAGCTGGCATGGCAAAATTGTGCCATGGATTGTGTCCCCCGACATAGAATCATAGGGTTAGAATGGACTGCATCTAGTCTAACCCCCTGCCAAGATGCAGGATTTGTTGTGTATAAATTATCCAAGACGGATGTTTATCCAGCCTCCTTTTGAAAACCTCCAGTGAAGAAGCTTCCGTGACCTCCCCAAGCAAGTCTGTTCCATTGGCAAAAGAGAACAACTTTTCTCCATCTTTTTTATGGCCGCCTTTCAAGTATCTGAAGATAACTCCCATATCTCCTCTCTTCCAAACTAAACATACTCAGTTCCTTCAGCTTGTATTCCATTCCTTCAAACATCTTCCTCACTCATCTCTACATCCTTTCTATACATTGATATCCAAACTTGGACACTGTACTCCAGCTGAGGCATAACCAGAATTGAGAAGAGTGGTACTAAAACCTCCAGGACTTGCATGCTATGCCTCTGTTAATGCAACTAAAATTGCATTTGCTAACTTATGTTGAGGCTGTGATCCACTACAACTCCTAGATCCTTCTCAGCAGTGGTGCTGCTAAGTCATTCCCCCCCCCCTTCTGCATGGATATGACAACTACTCTGGTAGTAGCTGTGATTGCTAACCACGGGTTGTCCTTGTTAGTGATGTAGGCTAAAACATGGTGATTTTTTTCTTTAATCGAGTCATCCCAAAGGTGAAGATGGGGGGTCGGGGGGAGCTAGCTATATAACTGATTCAGGTAGTCCTTTTCTTTCTAGCTGTGTGCAATAGGACATCCCGGAGTATGCTGCATTATATGGTGCTTGTGCCCTTCTGTATGCGTGTCTCTGGAGCACTCCGTCCTTTGTGGAGGCACTGTGGGTTAACTGCTCAGTTTTTTCCCAGAATGCACTGGCAGTAGGGCAAGTGAGGCTGCACAAGATAATGTGGTTGAGTTGTGAAAAAATGAGTTGCTGAATAGATGGTTTTTCTCTCTCTCTCTCTCTCTCTCTCTCTCAGGGTTAATGAGTTGTTTTAATAAATGGGTAATCGATTGTTAATTCAGCCGGTCAATAAGCTACATATAGCCATCTATGACACCCTCTATTGATGCATAACCACCTATAACAAACTACTTAAGTCTATAATATGCTTATAACATCTCTTAATGATTTATTAGCCCTTTATAAAGCATTTTTAAATGGGCTCTTAGGGCTTGTCTACACTACAGTGCTGCAGCGGCTTTTAAGCACCACTGTAGCAATGAGTGAAGACACTACCTATGCCAACCAGAGAGCTTCTCCCATCGGCATAGGTACTTCACCTTCCCAAGAGCGGGTAGCTGTGTCAATGGCAGAAGCCCTCTTAGCCAACATTGTGCTGTCTACACCAGCAGTTAGGTTGGGATAACAGTGTCGCTCAGGGGGTGTGAATTTTCCACACCCTGAGCAATGCAATTTTACCAACATACATTGGTAGTGTAGACCAAGCCTATATATCAAGAATGACTCAATATTATTTTTAAATATCCTTTACCATTGAAGTCAATGGGAGCTTTGCCGTCCACATCAATGAGTAGAGAATCAGGCCCACCGTGTACAAGAGGCCATAAGGGCCTACTTTTGCTTATGAAGTACATGGGGAGTGGCTTGTCTGGGAGGGAGGGGACGTGAAGTGTTATAGGAAAAGCAATTAAAATATCCTTGCAAGCTATTCTTCTGAAAAACATGTTTATATACAAACTCTCCGGAAATCTTGGTGCCTTCTAATTAGTTGTATATCTGCATTCTAGCACTGCCTAGTAGCTCAACTGCAGTGAGTGGTTTGTTAGAATTTCCACTTTGGGAGGGCTGGGTAGGAATTTAACGCTTTCTGTTTAAACTGCATTGAGTTAACACTTGAAACAGCAGTCAAGTCTACTTTTTTCTTTTCAAATCAGCTCTGCTAGAAGAGAGAGGGGAAAAAAGTATTAAATTATCTGGGCTTTAACTTGCACTGCTAACATTTTATTCCTACTTAGCAAGCACCTATTGTAGTCCTTTAAAATATACCAATTACTTTTGTTTCAGAAAGTTAGTTAATGGCCCATATCTTAATTTGCATTCAGATGTTTCATATCATTTTTCCTACCCGTCAGAGTTCTATTAAAACTTTGTTGAGTAAAGTAACCTAAAAATGCTTCTGCTTTTGATTGTTTCCTATTGTGGGTGTTTGAGTGCCCTGGTTTGGTATCTTAGAATAAATGTTCTCAGGTTGTATGGTCTTGATTTATTTGTTTTTCTTTTTAAATCCAAAACAGAATTTGAAAATAAATGCTATTATCAGTGCTGTTTAAAAAACAAAACAAGAACCTGACACTAGCTACCTATTGAAACAATATAAAATCATATATCTTGCTTTCCACAGTCCTATGGAAATCTGTGCCTTCACTTGTATTCAGACAGTTGAACTACTGTTGAAATCCACAGATAGTATCTATCTGTGGTATTACATCTAGTGCTATAAATCTATATAAAAGACATGCCTGGTGGAGACAGCTTAGAATTAAAGTACATGCTCTAACTCTGTGCTCTTGCAATATTTTTGTTCATGCTATATAAATTCTCCATTGTAATAAACAGTGTGTTTACAAGATTGATTCTAAGTGGGTGTGACATGGGGTCACGGGGATCCCAGAAATCTTAACAGAAACTACAAGACTCAAAATATGCTACAGTAACCCATTATTAGTAACAGAAACAACATACACATAATTAAAAAGGGAGGGAGGGCAGGATGGGAACCATGCTTCAGAGCTGGTTTCTTGAAGAAGGCCTAAATCAGTTTAACTCTAACCGCACCTACTCTGAGTTTCAGTTGGATTAAGTTCCACCCCAGTAACACCCTACTTCTTTATCTGGGAGAGTTTCTATCATGCACTACTCCAAAAGGGTATGTATTCCTTGTCAGTTGACCTGTTTTTATAGCCTAGAGGCCCTAACCAAGTTCAGGTCCCCTTTGTGCTGGGCAATATACATACACCTAGTAAAAGACAGATTCTGTTCCAAAGGGCTTACAGTTTACATTGACAAGATGGAAGAATGACTTAACATGGGGAAGGTAGAATAGGAAAGGACAAATGTTTTGAACGACAAAGAAATGGGAAGGAGAGGGAAAGAAATGGTGATTACTTGCATTACTACCCCATATCGTTTTTCCCCTGACCACGTTGCAGTAATGTGCCCACTGCAAGTAATATGCAACTATAGTTAATATAACATTGTTCTTAAATGGTGAGTCAGACCAAGCAAATTAGGTGCCTATAAAGTGTGGTGGGCAACTTGCACTCCAAACACTGTGTGTGTGTGTGTGTGTGTGTGTGTGTATATGAGTGTGTATGTGTGTGTGTGTATATGAGTGTGTATGTGTACACGCATCTCTTTATACTCCTCCACAACTTAATTTAGGACAAACAGCAATTAGAGACCCATGCAATGGAACTTCTAGCTGCTGTACATTGACACAACAGGATCACATAAGGATGGTGGCCGCTTTAACTGCCTTTCTTTTAGCATCTTTAAGATGGAGACTTCATTTTGTTATTTCTTTTTCTTCTTTTATGATTTGCATTTAGCACACTGCTTGAATGGGCTTGCATTCTTAGATGTGACACTTAGACTCATTCTGTCTTAAAATATTTCAGACTATGTGTACGGTTGAACTGCTACAGCTGCACCGCTGTGGTGCTTCAGTGTAAACACTACAGAGGCAGGAGGGTTTCTCCCATCACTGTAGTTAATTCGCCTTCCCGAGAGGTGCTCACTAGGTTGACGGAAGAATTCTTCCCTCAACTAGCACTCTCTCCACTGGGGGTTAGGTCGGCTTGACTGTCTCCCAGGAGTATGGAGTTTTCACTCCCCGGAGAGACACAGCTATGCAGATATAACTTCTCAGTGTAGACCAGTCTCAGCCTGCCACCTCGTTATTTTTAAATAGAGCAATTCCCATTTTAAGAATACTTATGTTCTACTGCAGTGTTTCCCAAACTTGGGAAGCGGCAGCCAGTACGTCCCTCAGCCCACGCTGCTTCCAGCAGCTCCCATTGGCCTGGAGCAGCGAACCACGGCCAGTGGGAGCCGCGATCGGCCGGACCTGCGGACGCGGCAGGTAAACAAATCGGCCCAGCCCGCCAGGGGCTTTCCCTACACAAGCGGCGTCCCAAGTTTGAGAAACACTCTTCTACTGTATATGTACCTTATGTTTTACTTACTTTATGAAACTGCTGTTGGTACTTTTTGAAGGCACCTGTTATCATTTAAACTCTGTATCTTATTTGAGATACTTAAATTTAAAAAAAAAATTGTGGACCTCATCACCCCCTACCACAGAGACTGAATCCTGATATGTGTAATGTGGTTCCCTCATGTTTACTAATGCAGAAATTAAACATAGTACTTAGCATCTTTGGTAAAAATGTTTAGTTTAGGTTTCACACTGGTATTCTACAAGTTTAACTCTGTTACCCTTTTTCTTTAGAAGAGTTTGGCCGTAAAGGAAAAGTTTAAAAGGACATGATAATGAAAACATACTTATTCTGAATACAATGTTCTTGCCTTTCCATATGCCATTTAAAACAAAAACAAAAAACAGGAAAATGCGATTCATTTTATAATGTAGAGAATAAAAACACACATCTGATATTTCTGTCTTAGACTAAAAATGAGTTGTTCAGATAATATTTCTAGAGTAGGACATCATAATCCCAATCCTTGGTAGATATTTCTTTCACCAGTTTACAATGAATAACCCTCTTAATTCCTTTGAGTAGCAGCTGGTATCCCTACAACCTGTGCCTAAAATGGAGAACAGCTTATTCAGAAAGACTTCTGGTCATATAAGCAAGGAGGCATTTTCATACAGTAGGGCTATATGGGGTAACTGTCACAAATACACTACTGCTAAAATCTTAATGTTGCAAAAATAGTAACTTAATATTTCTCTTTTTAGATGCAGCAGCTGTTTTATGAAAATTATGAGCAGAACAAAAAAGGCTACATCAAAGACCTTAGAAATAGCAAGATACACCGAGCTATAACGCTGCATCCCAACAAGAACCCACCGTACCAGTATAGACTTCATAGTTACATGCTGAGTCGCAAAATCGCAGAACTGCGTTACCGGACTATACAGCTGCACAGAGAAATTGTCCTGATGAGCAAATACAGCAATGCAGAAATACACAAAGATGACCTTCAGCTGGGGATACCACCTTCTTTTATGAGGTTCCAGCCACGCCAACGTGAGGAGGTCTTGGAATGGGAGTTCCTTACGGGAAAGTATCTCTATTCTGCAGCTGATGGACAGCCCCCTCGGAGAGGGATGGACTCATCTCAGCGTGAAGCATTGGATGACATTGTTATGCAGGTCATGGAAATGATCAATGCAAATGCTAAGACCAGAGGGCGGATCATTGATTTCAAGGAGATACAATACGGCTATCGTAGAGTTAATCCTATGTATGGAGCAGAGTATGTTCTTGACTTATTGCTTCTATACAAAAAACACAAGGGAAAGAAGATGACCGTGCCTGTCAGAAGGCATGCCTACCTACAGCAGACATTCAGCAAGATCCAGTTTATGGAGCATGAAGAGATAGATGCCAAAGAGCTGGCCAGCAAAATTAACCAAGATTCTGGATCCTTGTCTTTCCTGTCCAATTCACTGAAGATGTTTGTTCCATTCCAGCTCACTGGATCCAAAGCAGAGCGGAAGGAGCCCAAAGACCAGAAGATCAACATCTTGATTCCTCTGTCCGGACGCTTTGAGATGTTTGCTAGGTTCATGGGGAATTTTGAGAAAACTTGCCTCATTCCCAGTCAGAACGTCAAGCTGGTCGTCCTGCTTTTCAATTCTGACTCAAACCCTGATAAGGCGAAGCAAGTTGAATTGATGAGAGATTACCGTATTAAGTACCCCAAGGCTGATATGCAGATCTTGCCAGTGTCTGGGGAATTCTCAAGAGCTCTGGCTCTTGAAGTTGGATCTTCTCAGTTTAAAAATGAGTCTTTGCTCTTCTTCTGTGACGTTGACCTAGTGTTTACCACAGAGTTTCTCCAACGATGTAGAGCCAATACAGTTTTGGGCCAACAAATATACTTTCCAGTCATCTTTAGTCAGTATGATCCAAAGATAGTTTATAGTGGAAAAGTTCCCAGTGACAATCATTTTGCCTTCACCCAGAAAACAGGTTTCTGGAGGAACTATGGCTTTGGCATTACTTGTATTTACAAAGGTGATCTCCTTAGAGCAGGTGGCTTTGATGTCTCTATCCAAGGTTGGGGCCTTGAGGACGTGGACCTATTTAACAAAGTCATTCAAGCTGGCTTAAAGACTTTCCGAAGCCAAGAAATCGGAGTTGTTCATGTACATCATCCAGTCTTTTGTGACCCCAATCTTGATCCGAAACAATATAAAATGTGCTTGGGGTCCAAAGCTTCAACTTATGGGTCCACACAACAGTTGGCTGAACTATGGCTTGAAAAAAATGACCCTAGCTTTGGGAAAAGCAGCAATACTAATGGCTCAGTGAGGACAGCCTAATGTCCAGCTATGCTGGAGAAGACTTTTTTTAATTATCTAATTTATTTTTGGAAAATGTTTTGATAGCTCATTTTTTAAAGACCACACAAGGATATATTTTAGAAATCATGTTTTCTTACCAAGAACTCTTTTGAGAATGAGCTTTTTTTTTTGAACAAAACTGTGATTGATATTTGCCTTTGAACAAACATTTTGGCTGAGTATTATCTTGCAGATCTGCATAATTCTGATGACTTGAAATAAGGTTTCCATATGAACAAAGGACCTCCTTTTTAAACCGTTTTCCATTGCTGTCTTCTTTGCTAGGATTCTATAAATTGGAACCTGAACATTCAAGCAAAATACTGTACCTAACTGTTGTGTTGTGACTGTTACATTACACAGATTCTACTCTTTTTAAATAGCCATAATGTTCAAATTGTGTTAGAACAATTCAAAACAGTGTGGCAATAGTTGGGTTATTAATTTCAGGAGTATTTCAATAGGTTGATTACTTCAACCAAAAATGTACTTTTGCTTATTTGTGGCCGAGCAGCTTTTTGAAGGGGTGTGTGGAAAAGAAGCACACTTGATAAACTTGTATCAGTTTAGTCCATATGTAAGTTTTGTCTGACATTTGGTCCATATGTGGATCTAACATTAAAAATTCCATGGTGGATTCTGTGGATTCTAAATTGTTCTCCAGTCTAGAACAGAGACTGTATGATGGTGAAATGCAAAATTGTAATGAGTGTGGGATGGAGAAATGAGAATTTCTCACTGCAAAACCAGGTACACAACTCAAAATTTGAAATCCCTAATGAGAACATTGGAAACTTGCATCTGATTGCATTCATTTTGTACAGTCAGTTACAAGATGTTGATGGGAACAATTGTTACATTCTTTGATTACTAGTTTCTTTTGTTTTCTTTATCTGATAGACCTTTAATTTATTTAATATCCATTGTTTTAGGTTCTTGCCCTTTTCTTGAATATCTGTTAGTCATTTATTTATATATCTATTAGGAATGTATTGCTTTTTCTCACTTTTAAGGTAGTGTACATCTTACTTACAGTAAACTGTGATCTCCAAAGATTTCTTTTGAAAGTATTTTTTATTCCAAATTCCTTTTAAAATTTTACTGAGTAACTTAAATAACCTTGGGAATTGTTTTGATGCTCTAAGATAAACCTGGGAGAGAGAATGTTGAGTAGAAACAATATGACCCCTCTGAGTTATCACCTAGTAAAGGTTAAATAAACATACAAATGAAGTGCCTTAAAGTGAACAGAAGGAGGGGGAACTCTTTTGCATTGAGACTTAGAACACTGATGAAAATTGCTGTTGAAGCAGATCATATATTGGGCTCAGAAGTTAAAGATAAAGCCAGTGAAAAATTATATTTTTCTATTGTACTCGTCAACACCACTTTGCCCTAGTTCCATTTCAGTAATATAAAGACCTACTCTTTGGGAGGTGAAGGATAGTCAAAGAGAATGAAAATCAGTACTTAGATTTGATTTACCAAGTTTTAAGGGGTCTTTATGGAGTAACTGCTTGAATAGTCCAATAGGAAAATAATCAGTGGTTACACATTTATGGAATGTGAATTGCGTTTGCAACTAGTCTAGATTCATTGTTCTACAACTGTCGTTGTTTTTTTTGGTGACACCCCCAAGGATGTAGATACTTATAATGGATTCAATGCATGGAAAGTGTTGAAAGACTTGGTCCTAAGATGCAATAAAGATTTTTATTTGCAATCCTATCTCATCATGTTGTCTGCCTCAGTCCTCATCTTACGCAGCAGGCACAGTTTAGGGTAAGTATTATAGCAAAGATTTGGGAATGAAATGAGCCAAACAATAAAGTACCATATATACACAAGTTCTTGCCATCTGTGCCAAATTTCAGATGCAATAGTCCTTGAAAAAAGGTGTTTCACCCCTACTACTACTGTTTACTGTTGAGATTTGTTAATGGAGATCTTTGAAGTCTGCCTTGTGAGAAGAGGATTTATACTGCTTCAGCTGATAATCAAGATGTATGAAGCTAGCCCAATGGTAAAACGAATGCACACAATTACCAGGTTGAATAACTTTGTAATATTTTATATATTCTATGCATGATAAAAATTAAGACCCATTTTTCAGATATGCTAAGCACCTGTTCACTGCTGCCTCTTCCATTTTTATCAGAACTCTCTCAATAGTTGGTGTTTTTCTTAAACCTCCAACTCCTGGAGTCATGGGATTATGTAAAGTGGCTGCTGATCTTTAGAAGTACTGAGAACCCACTGTTTCTGTTAGTTTCAATAGGAGCTCTGGGTCTTGCACGCTTCTAGAAATTAGGCCTGAAGTTTCTTGGGGTGAGCAAATGAAATCGGTGACTGCTTCTGAAAATGTTGGTCTAAGTGTCTGGGATAAGAGGCACTGTTTTGTATTCTGTAAACACAAGGTACCAAGGCCAATGTTTCCAGCAGTGACTAGTGACTTAGCGTGATTTGGGGGGGGAGGGGCGCGCAGGGTGGTCCAACTAGAGACACCTCAGGGTATGTCTACAATTGTAGCTGGGAGTGAGCCTCCCAGCCTGGGTAGACAAGCAGTAGATATGATATTTTGATTTTTAGTACAGCTTTTGACATGATCCCACTGGCCTTCTCATAAGCATACTAGTGAAATGTGTTCTAGATGAAATTACTATAAGGTGGGTGCACAACTGGTTGAAAGAATGTACTTAAAGAGTAGTTATCAATGTCAAACTGGGAGGATGTATCTATTGGGGTCCTGCGGGATGGGTCTTGGGTCCATTACTATTCAATATTTTCATTCATGACTTAGATAATGGTATGGAGAGTATCCCTATAAAATTTGTGGATAACCCCAAGCTGGGATGGGCACTTTGGAAGAAAGAATTAGGGTTCAAAACCATCTTGACAAATTGCAAAATTGGTCTGAAATCAACAACATGATATTCAATAAAGACAAATGCAAAGTACTACATTTAAAAGGCAAAATCAGATGCCCTACAAAATGAGGACTAATTGGCTAGGTGGTAGTACTGCTGAAAAGGATCTGGGGGTGATAGTAATCAGAAATTGAGTATGAAAATAGAAAACTCAATAATAATAATAATAATTAATTATAGGGGATTTCAACTATCCCTGTACTCACTGGGTATGTATCACTCAAGGATGGAATGCAGAGAAAGTTTCTACACTCTATTAATGACTGCTTTGTGGAGCAGCTGGTCCTGGAAGCCACAAGGGAAGAGGCAATTCTTGGTTTAGTCCTAAATTGAACACAGGGTCTGGTCCAAGAAGTGAATATAGCTGAGCTGTTCAGTAAAACCAACAAAATATAATTTAAAATCCTGGAGGTGGCGGGCATTAAAATATTAAAGAAGCCCACCACCGTAGCATTTAACTTCAGAAAGGGGAGCTACACAAAAATGAGGAAGCTAGTTCAACCAAAATTAAAACAGTCACAAGAAATGCCTACAAGCTGCATGAGAACTTTTGAAAAAATCCATAATAGAGGCTCAAATTAAATGTATATCCCAAATTTTTAAAAAGGGGGGGGAGGGGCAAAAAAATGCCACCGTTGCTAAACACAGGAAAAGAGGCAAAAAGGTATCCTTTAAAAATTGGAAGTCAAATCCTACAGAGGAAAATACAAGAGAGTATAAACTCTGGTAAGCCAAGTATAATTAGGCAGGCCAAAAAAGAATTTGAAGAGCAAAAGACTAACTAGCAGCAAAAAAAATTAAGTACATCAGAAGCAGAGAGCTTGCCAAACAATCAGTGGGGCCACTGGAAGATGGAGTGCTAAAGGAGCACTCAAAGAAGACAAGGCCGTTGCGGAGAAGCTAAATGAATTATTTCCCTCAGACGTCACTGCAGAGGATGTGAGGGAGATTTCCACACCTGAGCCGTTCTTTTTAGGTGACAAATCTGAAAAACTATCCCAGATTGAGGTGGTGTCAATAGAGGTGGTTTTGGAACAAATTGATAAACAGTAATAAGTCACTAGGACCAGATGGGATTCACCCAAGAGTTCTGAAAACTCAAATATGAAATTGCAGATATAACTGTGGTATGTAACCTATTGCTTAAATCAGCCTCTGTACCAGGTGACTGGAGGATAGCTAATGTAACACTTTAAAAAAAAAATAAAAAAAATAAAAAGGCTCCAGAATCGATCCCAGCAATTACAGGCCGGTAAGCCTAACTTCAATACTAGGCAAATTGGTTGAAACTATAGTAAAGTACAGAATTATCGATTTGTTGGGGAAGAGTCAGCTTCCCTTTTTTGTAAAGGGAAATCATGCTTCACCAATCTATAGAATTCTTTGTGGAGGTCAACAAATGTGGACAAGGGTGCTCCAGTGTACTTGAACTTTCAGAAAGCCTTTGAAAAGGTCCCTCACCAAAGGCTCTTAAGCAAACGTAAGCAGTCCTGGGATAAAAGGAAAAGTCGTCTCATGGTTTGTAACTGGTTAAAAGACAGAAAACAAAGGGTAGACTAAATGGTCAGTTTTCAGAATGGAGAGAGGTAAATAGTGGGATCCCCTAGAGATCTGTACGGGGACGAGTGCTGATCAACATATTCATAAATGAACTGGAAAAACAGGTAAACAGTGAGGTGGCAAAAATTGCAGATGATACAAAACTACTCAATATAGTTAAGTCCAAAGCAGACTGATAAGAGTTACAAAGGGATCTCACAAAATTGAGTGACTGGGCAACAAAATGGCAAATGAAATTCAATGTTGATAAATGCAAAGTAATGCACATTAGAAAACATAATCCCAACTATACATACAAAATGTTGGGTCTAAATTAGCTGTTACCACTCAAGAAAGAGATTTTGGAGTCATCGTCGCTAGTTCTCTGAAAACATCCAATCAATGTACAGCGGCAGTCAAAAAAGCTAACAGTGTTAGGAACCATTAGGAAAGCGATAGATAATAAGACAGAATATATCATAATGCCATTCTATAAATCCATGGTATGCCCACACTTTGAATACTGTGTGCAGTTCTGATCAGTGCATTTCAAAAAGAGATGCATTAGAAATGGAAAAGGTACAGAGAAGGCCAACAAAAATGATTACGGGTATGGAACAGCTTCCATCTGAGGAGAGATTAAAAAGACTGGGACTGTTCAGCTTGGAAAAGAGATGACTAAGGGGATATGAGAGAGGTCTATAAAATCACAAATGGTGTGGAGAAAATAAATAAGGAAGTGTTATTTTACCCCTTCACATAACATAAGAACCAGGGGTCACATAATAAAATTAATGGGCAGTAGGTTTAAAACAAACAAAAGGAAGTACTTCTTCGCACAGCGCACAGTCAACATGAGGAACTCATTGCCTGGGGTGTGGGGAAGGCGAAAACTATAACAGGGTTTAAAAAAGAATTAGAAAACTCCATGGAGCATAGGTCCATCAATGGCTATTAGCCAAGGTGGTCAGGGATGTGTCTCAGCCTCTGACTGCCAGATTCTGGGACTGGACAACAAAGGATGATCACTTGATAATTGCCCTGTTCTCTTCATTCCCTCTAAAGCATCTGGCATTGGCCACATTAGCCACTGTCAGAAGATACTGGGCTAGATGGATCATTGATCTGACCCAATATGGCCATTCTTATGTTCTTATGAGTCCTGACAGTGGACCTGGTGCTATAGGCCTCTGATGTGATTTCCCCACAACAATCTCTGATCTAAATGGACATAAGTACAGATGAAGGGCATGGTGCAATATGCCAAAGACATGCTGTAGAAGGTATGGAAGATATCTTTGCAATAAAACCCTGATTTTTTTCCCCCTCCTGGCTCTAAACTACTGCTCCAAACATTCTGTAGGACTGAAGCTGTTGCTTATCATATGAGGGGTATCTCATGAGGCAAAAGTATACTTGCTATCAAACACGGATTTAAGGGCAGGCGACCCAGGTGACCGCCTGGGGTGTCAGGCTTGGGGTGTGCCAGGCTCAAGATGCTGTTTTTGTTGTTAGCAACAAAAGGGAAAATAGAATGTTTGAAGTAAAATGTTTCAGGTATGGATTCATTTTGCAAGAACCCTCCTAGAATGTTCTGGACCTTTGTAGAATCTCGTGGAACCTTCCAGACTTTCTGAGAACTACCTTTTCCTTGAACCTTCTAGAATGTTGTCAGCCAGTCAATGAGATATAAGAACGAAGTGAAATGAAGTGAGAGCTATTGTGAACCTTGTTTTATTGTGTAATTGTGAAAGTGTACTTGTGTTTTAAGACTTGAGTGTAAGTAGTGACTAATAAAGGACATATTTAATGAGATGCCAGAGATATCTATCAAACCCCTATCTATGCAACAGTATAAAAGAAATACTGTTACTTCTTTTGCCATGCTTAACGCATAATGTTTGATGACTTTCTGAGACTGCAGAACATAGACTTTTGCTCTCCCTAATGCTGTTTGTTTTCCTCCATAGAAAATAAAAGATGCCCCCGAAGAAGCCTTGAGGAGCTCAGGATAGGAAGCGCCTATTACTCCCCACCCCGTCCCGATTTTTCACACTTGCTATCTGGTCACCCTATTATGCAAGCATGTCCAGAATTTTGTCTGAGGCATCTCCTGAAAAAACATGGGCTTGTTAACTTTAAGCATGTGAGCGGTCCACTGAACTCACTGCGACTATCTGCATGCTTAAAGTTACGGGTGTGCATAAGTCTTTGCAGGATCAAGGCCCAAGTCATGAGTCTGGCATTTGTATGCACAAGGGGTTTTTATTGACCTGAAAATGTTAACCTGCTGTGTTCCCTAACTATGCTTTCTGGATCTGGATAGGGTTCCTTTCAGCAAGAAGAGCAAGAAAATGCTGCTAAAACCAAATCTGCTTAGTTTGAAGTTTTTGTTAAAGGTCTAAGTCAGTTTTTTTTGCATGAATACTTGCTAAAATTATTCCACTTGCACAGCCAACCTCTCCAGAGCTGTTTGGAAAAAAATCTTTCCCAGATATTAAAAACTGACGACCTCATTTCAGGACCAGATTAGCAATTTTGCTCATGGCAAATGCAGCTAGCAAATGTTCTTACTTGTGCTCCCTTTTTACAGGAGCGGTAATTGTGCCTTGCGGTTATTGCTCATGATATTTTCTCCGTCGGATTTGTTTTAAACAAACATCTTGATATCTTAAGTCACACTTCAGCCTCTGGATTTCAGCAGTGCCACATGCGGGAGCGAGGGTGGCAGAATCTGGCCCTGAGATTTTTCTAAAAAGGACCCTGTGGGTTCTGTCTCCAGGTCTGCCACTGACCTTGGGCAAGTCACCCCCGTGCCTCAGTTTTCCTTCCCCTCCCTTTATCTACACAGAGCTCTTTGAGGCAGAGACTGTCTCACCAGTTGTCTGTGAGGCCCCTGTTACAATGGGACCTTTAAGTTGAGGCTTTTGAGTAATACAAAAAATAACTATCCCTAGCTGTGGGTGAGCCCCTGGGGGAGTGGTGTGTGGTCAAGGAGGGATGGGGCCCAGTCTTTATGGGCTCTAGAGAGAGTTGTTACCTACAGGATTGCACCAGTCTGTTGGGCTATTTCATTTAGCACATCCTGTTGGTTTCCAACATGGCAGCCTGTGGAGGGGGTTATCTGTTATCCATGTCACCATCAAGTGTTGATTGGCCAGCAACCTCTGCAGTAGAAGATCAAGAGGTAACCTGATTATGCTGAATAAGTACCTTCACGAGAGAAAATACCAAGTACTAGAGAGCTCTCTATGCTAGCAGAGAGAGGCAGAACAAGAACTAGTGATTGGAAGCTAAAACCAGACAAATTCAAATTAAAAAGTATACACACTTTTTTTAGAGAGACAAGGTGGGTGAGGTAATATCTTTCATTGGACCGACTTCTGTTGGTGAAGGAAGCACGCTTTTGAACTACACAGAGCTTAACCACTGGAACAAACTACCAAGGGAAGTGGTAGATTCTCCATCTCTTGATGTCTTCTGATCAAGACTGGATGCCTTTTGTGAAGATGCTTTAGCGAGACACAAGTTATTGGGTGCAATACAAGGGAACAGAGTGAAATTCTCTGGTCTGTGATATTCAGGAAGGCAGACCAGATAATCTAATGGTCCCTTCTGGCCTTAAACGCTTATAAATCCATGAATCTAAGTTTTTGCATTTGCTGCATACTCACCAAGGTCAATACAAGGAGTTCTATGAATCTGTCAGTGGCTTATTGCATTCTCTGGGGCAAATTCAGATTTGATGTTTTTTTCCATTCACTTTGAACAAGAACTACACCGTGAAATGTGGCCTGTTTTCTTTTACTGGGCCTGCAGGAGCTTAATAGGCATCTGTGTGGCTCAGCTGTGGATCAACCTGATTCAGGAGCCAAGTCTATCAGCTCACCTCTTTTTTTTTTTTTTTTTTTTTTTTTTGCTTGGCTTGCTTTAGAGCTATGCCTTTGTTTCTGCACAGTTCTATGGCAAGCTACTATTCTTCCACATCCATAAATGTAACCTAGCCCCATGGGTGGTGGCCTAAAAACTGAACTTGCGACATTCAGAGGCCCAAGTCTGCAAATCTTACTCTCGTAAGTGAAGATTTGCAGGATTGGGCCCATAGCGAGGTCAAGGGTCTATGAGGAACTTTATGACGTCCGTCTTTTAGGACACTTTACTGTGTTTATCCCTCACTCCCTGATCACCTCAGACGCTTTCCCACATGACAAAACCCTAAATCTCCCCTTCCCAACTGCAACAATTATCTTCCTTACCGCAACTTTTCCTCTGCAACTTCTACAGAGGAGCTGTGTTGCCAGTTCAAAAATCTGGGCCACATTTATGAGCGGATTGGAAAAGTCTGAATTTACGTCAGAAAATAACAATACTGGGCTGGCTGCATTTCTCATGCTTTAATTAAATCTCTATTTTAATGGCTCAGAAGCTGCTCCAGACGCTGCAGTGTGCTGCGTCTCAGAAAACAGCAGTTCCTGAATTTAGGGACAACTCAAGTGGTACAAATAATTGTATAGCGAGTGGTACAACTAATTGTATAGCGCACCCTTGCAAGTTGACAGAAGACTTCCCTGGGAATCATGGACTGAAGTGAAAAAAGGAAAGTGTGAGGCTGAGACGACAGAGTTTGCAAGTTAGGGTGAAATCCCACCGACTTCAGTGGGGCCGGGAGTTTTGCCATTGACTTCAATAGAGATAGGACTTCACCATCAGTGTCTTCAAAAGGGCGAGGGGTCCAGGTGGGACAGCAGAAGTATGAGGCTGGCAGAGCAGAGGCGTTGTGGCAGAAAGGGGCTAAGCCTGATGGAAGTCAGAGGAACAAAACCATGGTTAGCTTTCACTGCCAAGGGTGGTCATTTTAACTTGGTTTTATAGAGGGCTGTGGAGGTAGGGGTAGTTTTGGGCTGGGAGGTTGTTTTGGCTGGAGTCTTGGATTCTTTCAGAAGCACTGAGATCAGATAGAGGAAGGCTTGCGAAAGAGGGAAACAGATGGCAAAGGATGAATGCATGACTCAGAATTTTAAGCAGAGGAAGTTTCAAGGAACGGGTAGGTCATGATGAAAGGAAGATGTAGGAAGGAGAAAGCTGGGGTCAAGGATGACTCCAAGTTTTCTGGCTCTGGAAACAAAATGGAGAGCATGTGTAGCAAGAGGTATGAAGACCTCTTACCACACAGGAGGACGCAGAGGCTGGCTGTAATACACCCACACGGAGGCGTCTCTCTGCTTTCATTTGTGTCTTTCAAAAACCTTTAATTCTATTGACTTTACATGAAAAGGCTCATACAAAGAGCCCAGTCTAAACTAGATGAGTAATGCAATGGTAAAACAAACTTCCAAAGTAAACTCACTGTGATAGGGGATACGATAAAACCTGTTTGCTTTACTAGTTTTGCCTTCTCGCCCTGCTTTTAAGGGAAGAGCAGGTGAGAGAATGGGAAAGGAATTAAATCAGAAAAACCTTCATGGACCCTCCCTGTTTTTGAGAACTGGACCCCTACATATCCTCCCGTGTAGCCTTGTCTTTCATACCTGGCATATGTGTATCTCCCATGAGCCACCTTTGGGCAGTTATTCTCTTACTGTTGGCATGGATGCGGATTTCCAGAGTTGGAGTATCACTGCAGTAGCTGCCTTTATAAATGCTGCTCGCTGTGATTTCTTCCTCTCCTGTCTCTTCCAGCACTATTGAGTCATGCAACAGGTGGGATTTTGCAGCTACGAAGCGGGCAGGATTTCAAATCCGGTCAGTCAGCATCCCGTTGTTTCAAAGAACATACATTCCCCGAAGTGTCTGAAATGTCAGTGGATAGCCTGGGCCAGGTGACTAGGGGTTTCCCTTTATTTAGGGTACAAATGTCTCAATGGTGGTTATGGAGATTTACTATCCGGGAAGTGTATGCAGTGAGACTCTCTCCTTCACAGTAGCTGCTTTCTCGAGGCTGTCTTTCAGCCTTGGTGGCTGTTGTAGTAAGATGAAGCCCTGAAAAATAATCCCTTGTCAGAGGCCTGGTATGAGGCCTAAGGCCTGAACTAAAGTATTAGTCAAGACTTTGCTAACCTAAAGCTAAGTTAAGCTGTGAGCCAGAGGCAGGCCCTGCTCACAGAAGCTGGCAAGGAAAGGGCTGATGTGGCACAAATACACATATCTAAAAAATACTGGACACTAGAGATATAAACCTATGCCCTGATGGTACCAGAACACTCTGATACTTGCACATTCCACACAGATAACAAGGACAGGGTCAAAAGGGGAATATGATGGATAGAGTTGTTTTGTTCGAACCAACATGTACAAGGTGAGAGGCGACACCTTACTGTGTTGAAGGGTTGTACCTTACTACGTAGGTGGGTTGCACCTCAATACGTCAGGAGTGATGTGTAACTTGTTTGTACCTGTGTATAAGAATGCACCCCTGAGTGGATGTCTTTGTCTGGCCTAAGGGGCAGTGGAAAGTCCCGCCACTGACAGAGCCAGTCCATTGTCAGGGAGCACATATGTACTAGCGGAACTGTAGGTATCTGATCCAGGGAGCTAGAGACTTTCGTTTGGCAATAAACCTGGCCGGGTGCCTTCGTACCTTATCAGAGTCCGTGGTCATTGGGGGTTCTCTCGGGGTCTGCTGTGTCAGCGATCTGCGCAGAGCTGGGGCAGCACACAGAGGGAACACGCATGCAGCTGACTGTTATCAACATTGAACAGAGCAGAGCACCATACTGGTAGCGTCTGACAACAGCTGTCTGTCATTGGTGACACAAAATAACGAGGCGTTGATGTGTAAATCTACCCTCCGAGGGCTCAGACGTGAGCCCAGCTGCGCACCCAGAGAGGGGGATGAAGGGGAAGCAGCTGCTGACAGGCAAGCGATCCGTGTCCACATCCTCCCTTGCAGGCAGAACCTTGGCTCGTCCCCAAAACGTGAGCCTGCGCAGGTGAGCTGGTGCAGTAGGGGAAGTAAGAGGGACCAGCTAAAGGCTGGCACAGGTTATCCCGACCCCAGTTGTAGAGCAAAGTAACGCTCACAGCAAAGTCTGCTTCAACTGAAGCAGCATCCGGCTTTATTCTGAAACCACAACCCAGCACCTGGGGAGCCAGGCAGCTGTAGCATTGAGCAGACACTGGCTGGCACTCGCTGAGTTCTTATACAGCCAGTGCTGGGGGCCTCAGGTGGGCAATAGCCATGGGGGGATAAGCTAGACTAATTCAGTGACAAGCCCTGCACAGGCTGCATGTGTTCCTTGCAACCCCACCCTCCAGGGATCAGGAGGGAAAGTACAATCACTAGTTCCTCTCCTGCTCTTGGGGCTGGACACAGATGTGCTTCCCCTTCTCCATGCTGGTGTGTAGGGTCCAATCCAGCCCGGAATGTACACTAAGATGATCCTGCCCCTCCCCAGTGAGCCTTGGAATTCTTCACCTGATAGTTCCCTGATCCATCGCCCATCGGTAGAGAATGTGTGACTGGTTTTGCTGCTGATGGTTTGCTGTTCACTCGCATCTGAAAAGTCCAGAGCTGCAGCTTGAACTAGACGAACTGTTGCTGTCTTTCTTTTGCCTTCTGCTTTCCCACAATGCCCCTTCCAGCCAAGCTCTGGACACTCTTCATTGTTAATGTAAGTTCATGTTCCGTTTTAATAGAACTCACACCCTGGAGAGTTTCTTTCAGATGGCCCTACTCCCCCCCCCCCCCACCCTCCCAAGCAGGTATCTGGTTATGAACGTAAAACTTCACAGCTTGCAAGGATCGGCCAGGGGAAAATGGAATAATTTCCTTTGCGTTAACCTCTGGAATAAAACAAACGGTCTCCAAATGAATTGGGAGCAAGACGGTGTAGAACGCATCCATTGTGCCCTTTGCCGTGTCTTAAGGGCAGCGTGACTGGATGGATACATCCTCCTTGGTAAAGAACCTAGGACAAATTCTCTTCTCTTATGCTGCTGTAACCGAGTGATTTAATGGATGCTGGAGAACTTGACCCATTAGGAATGACTGGGCTCTGGGAAACGCTGCAGAGCGGTGTAGTTGTGGCAGGGAGGGAGAGGAGTCACTTTGCTGGCAGAAGTTTTTCTTAAATGCATGGCTGACCTAGGTCTGGCACAGACTACGCTAGAAGGTTTTACTCGTAAAATTTCTGCCAGCATTGCTATGACTTTAGTGTCCATTCACACTTGGCTGCATTTCAGGGCGATGATATCAGAAAAATTCGGGGGGCGGTGGGAGCAAAGTTGTCCGCATCTAGAACATTATATGTAATTATCATGTCTGCGGAGGCAAAAAGTGGAGCACAGAAATGCATGAAAAGTTGGGGACTTGGGGGCGAGCAAACAAATGTCTGGGGTGGCAACTGCCCCCCTTGCCCCACTGCAAATGATGCCCCTGCTGCCTTTGCTGGTGTAGTGTGTCCTCACAACAACAGGTTGCATTGGCCAAAGACTCCCTGCTCTGTGGAGAGGAGCCTGTGTCCCCCACACTACTGTTCCGTGCGTTGCGGCCTGAGAAACTTTTGAAGTGCATTGTGGAACACTGGGAATTGAGAGAGTTTAGGGTCCACTTCCCATAATTCCCTCTGTTCCATCCCATAATCTTTTCTCTTCTGTGCCACTTTCTTAAAATTCCCACGGTTCCCTCTATTCCATCCCATAATCTCCTCTTTCCTCCTGCCAAATTCCAATCTCGCCATCAACTCACTGGCAAAAGCATAGCTGCAGCACGGGTCAGGAGATCTGTCCTGTCGGCTTTGTGAACGGTGACTGATTCGTCTCTATTTGCAGAACCTCTGTTACCACCACTGTGGCCCGCCGGGCAGCAGTGAACATGAGAACTGAGATAGAAGGATGTGGACTGTGAATGGAAGACGACAGATGCTGCAGGTGTTCACTGACCAGATACATGCAGTGGAGTGGTGGTTCTGGCCTGTGAAACGCGCACGGATCCTGATACAAATATAGCAGCAGAAGGCCACATTTCTGGAGCTCTGCGCCGAACCCACTCCGGTCCTCCAGTGATTGGGGTTGCAAGCTTCCAGAGTGCAGGTTGCTATCAGTTGGTGGGCAGGCATTTCAGTACACTCATCCCCTACCTCTTTCCTGGAAAATCTCTGTTGAGGGCAGTCATCATCTGGGTGCGCAAGGCCATAAAACATATCCTGCTGCAGCATTGTGACTCTGGGAAACGGGCAGGATATAACAGATGGAATTGAAGAAATGGGCTTCCCTAACTGTGCTGGGGCGATAGACGGGATCCTGATTCTGACTCTGCCCACCATAAACAGAACTAGGCAATTTTCCATGATTGTGCAAGTATAGGTGGATCACCGGGGATGTTTCACTGATATTAACAATAGGTGGTCGGGGAGATGCATGAGGAATAGGGCTGCCTTTCAAACCCTCTCTCTAGCTGTGTGTGGCGGGTGGTCATGGTATGTGCAGGGATAGTATAGTAAACAATGTTAAACTGTAGAAGCAGTGGTGATCCTGGTGTATACATCACTAATGTGGGTGCCAAAGGCCCCAAGAAAGCAAGTGCTTGAAGCGGTACGAGACTTTTGTGCTGCTGCCCTCGTCACATTACTGGTGCTACCAGAGCGCATAGAAAAGTGGGGTGGAGAGGTGTCATACCACAGCAGGAGAAACAAAGCTCCTCTTCTTAGCAATGTGCGGGCAGAGATCAAACAAGCCTTGCTTGGAAATCTCCGTGAAATTGTCGCAGGGGACAAAAAGGCTGGGCAAGCCGAGCTGCCCCAGAAGCTCCACAGGCAGAAAAGACTTGTGGTGGCCGGCTCGTTCTATGAGCCAGTTCAAACCAACAGCAGAGCCAACGACGACCATTTCTACCTCTTCCCCGAATCTAATCCCAGAACGTTTTGTATTTCGACTTGTAAATTTATTGGCTGCAGGTTTCTGGTCCAAAACATATTTTGGTTTGCAACAGTATTTCTGCAAAACCGCCCAGGCTGAATGCCCTGGTGCAAGGATTCGTTTGTACTTCGATGTATTTAACGGACTGCTCAGGCATTGGTTGGCATGTGTGTCTCTTCCAGTTCTGAATGCGTTAAAACAGGCGATGTGAAGCCGAGAGCTAATGAGACAAAATTAGTATGATGGATATTAAGCCTAACTGGTGGGCAAAATAATGAGGGGATGGGCGATTCCACCCATTACTCCCTTCTTAGGACCTTAAAAGAAAGAGATTTTATAAAGAAAAATTTAAAAGATGGGAAAGAACAGAGGCAACTGGAGTGAGCGTCCCCATCATGCCTGCCACACACCCCGGCCTCTCCTGGGACCTCCGGTCCTTCGTCCTCCTGCTCCTGGGAGGTATCCTGATCAGAACAGGCTGAAAACAGAGGGACCCAGATGACGTGGCCGCCCCTACTGGCTCCAGCTGAATCCCCCACACCTCCTGGGATCAGAGTTACCATCTGTGATGCCACCTCCGAGACTGTCAAACAAGGGGTTTTTCCTTCTAGAAGCCTTTCCAGCTAAAGGGAAAGAAAACAAAAAGCGGTGTTAACCCAGGCTCTCGTTTTAATACTTTACATTACAAATGTTTTAACTGCTTTTCCTTCTTTTCTGTGTATTTAATAAAGGGTTATAAAGATTGGTTTAATAGTATGTTGGCCAGAGTGCTAAGCAGGGTACAGGCTGTGTATTCCAAGCCCCAGACCTGGTTTTACATGGTTGAATATTACCATAACTGGGTTATGTTAACACTTTGAGCCCTTATATTCCATCTTCATTAATAAAACAGATTCCACAACACCCAGCTCCGCACAGTAGCAGCCACTTTGGGGGGCAGCACCAGATGTTGAGTTGCCCTCCTTTGTCTGCTGGTAGGACTGCTGCAGTTCCTTGCCCTTTGCTCGGCAGTGGAACTCATCCCCGTCATGCCCCAGCGTCTGCAGCTCCATTGCAATGTGCAAATAAACATCTTTATGCCTATGGGAACTCTGCAGCTGGTCTTACACCTCTGCTCTCCCCCACAGGCCGAGCAAATTCAGGACTTCTTTCCTGGGCTAGGTAGCAGCACGAGGCTTAGCTGCGGTTTTACCTGTGGCTTTACCTGGAGTTAAACCTGTGTGCTTGCAAAGGTGGGCTAGCAGGAAGAGAGGCATTTCCTAACACGCTGGGTATTGTGAAGCAGTGAGGGGTGGGGTGACCACTGTGGAGCAGAATTCAAAAATTCGACCAGAGTGGTCAGTGCCACCATGGGGACACGGGCAATGTGGGATTGTTTCCGGAGGACGGTTTGCTTTGGTACACGTAACGCAGGGTCTTCCCAGGCATTGCACCACTTGGGGAGGTGGTTTAACTTGACTGACAGAACTTCAGGGTTTTGTTGGCAGGACTCAAAATTGTGTATGGACACGTGTGAGGCTGTGCTGACAAGGTGTGTTTTTCCAGTAAAACAGGCCTATGGGTGCATCTGCACTGGAGAACTGAAGTGGTTCAACTGCTCTGGTAGTTTAGCACAACTGGTTTCGGGTATCCATGCTGAATTGGCTGAGGAACTGCTGTTCTAAGCTGTAAAAAGCAACAGAGGGTCCTGTGGCACCTTTGAGACTAACAGAAGTATTGGGAGCATAAGCTTTCGTGCGTAAGAACCTCACTTCTTCAGATGCAAGTAATGGAAATCTCCAGAGGCAGGTATAAATCAGTATGGAGATAACAAGGTTAGTTCAATCAGGGAGGGTGAGGTGCTCTGCTAGCAGTTGAGGTGTGAACACCAAGGGAGGAGAAACTGCTTCTGTAGTTGGATAGCCATTCACAGTCTTTGTTTAATCCTGATCTGATGGTGTCAAATTTGCAAATGAACTGGAGCTCAGCAGTTTCTCTTTGGAGTCTGGTCCTGAAATTTTTTTGCTGTAAGATGGCTACCTTTACATCTGCTATTGTGTGGCCAGGGAGGTTGAAGTGTTCTCCTACAGGTTTTTGTTCTTACCCATGAAAGCTTATGCTCCCAATACTTCTGTTAGTCTCAAAGGTGCCACAGGACCCTCTGTTGCTTTTTACAGATTCAGACTAACACGGCTACCCCTCTTATACTTGATACTGTTCTAAGCTGCGTGCAGTTGCCGCTGGAACTTATCCCCTGGTTTCTGGCATAGCTCCCAGATGCAGTGTACATTGGGAGATTTCGCAAGGCCCTTGGGACAGCAGGGGACAGCTGTAGGAGGACAAGTTAAACCATTTTAGATAGTTTGTGTCCGTACTGGCATTAAACCAGTTCAGGCTGAAGCACTACCAAGCCCTGCTGAAAGCAAGCCTCATTTGGCCCGTATGACGAATCGTTTGCAGAACGTTCGGAACGTTGCTCTGTGAGGTGGAGAGGGTGGTGAGTTACTATGTGGAGTCTATAACTTGTTTGTAGCCTGTTACAGGTTTCTAGTGTGGACGTGGCTTAGGGCACTTGCAACAGCTGCCCACACTGGTACGGGGGGAAGGTTTATGACACATAACTTTGCTTAACTTGCCCAACTCCTGTCTGCCTTGCACTGTGTGGAAGTACTTGAGATGCCTGAGGAGAAAGGAGCCTTTCCCGCTCTGCAGGCAGAAGGGGCGGAGATCTACCGACTGCTCTGAATGCTGACAGAGAGAACCTCCCTTGCCTGGATGCCAGTCTCTGCCCTACTATCCCACGGTGACACAGCCTGTACACTGTTTGGGACGGGGACTGTGGGTTTGTTCTGTGTTTGTACAGCGCCTAACACAACAGGATCCTGCTCCATGACTGCAGCTCCCAGGCACTGTGATTATACAAATAATAATAATAAGCTGCCAGCTATGGGCCCCGGTCACGCCATTAGCCTGCTGGCATATGCCAGGGCCTTCTGACCTTAAAGTCTACGAGGAGATGCCATATTGGTTTTCAAAGGAGCAGGAAACCATGCACTGGGCTGAAAGCTCCTCTCAGCCTGGAGTAAGCGTGTGCTGCTCCCTGCTGTGATCCATCCGCTTTTCTCCTAGGGCACGATATCATCCTCTGGGCCAGACCCCCAGCTGGTGTGCAAATGCACTTCGTTTCATTGACTTCACAGGAGCTTATGCCGGTGTTCACCACTGTGCACCTTGTGGCTGTTGCTGGCTTTTCTCCAAATAGTAGAAAGGCTTCTAGACATCATTGAGATCTGCTTTCTCATGCCAGACTCCAAAGTCTGGCACCCTGGAAATACAGGGTTGGACCATTGCTCTGTCCAGGCCAGGACCCTCCATCTAGCAAGGTCTGGTGAAGAAGAACTCCCCAAATGCTACATCTAGTTTGTAGTGCAACACTGTAAGTGTGGGCACAGAGCGAGAAAATTCCCTGGTAGAGTTTTCACTAGCCAGCCATCAGGTATGAACCCAAATTCCCTGCATGGAGTACACATGCAACTACAATGGAAGTTGCGTCCACGTTGCTCGGTACAAAAGCATTTATGATGTTTCTCCAGTTGTTTTGCATAGGACCCTGGCTGGCGAATTCAGGCAATTAATGAAGCAAGCTGGAGGACAGAAATTGAATTAGCCAGCCCTTCATAATCCAAGACTATATCAAACCGACCTGACAAGAAGACAGACTATTCATTACTCACTTTGGTGCCAGCCACATTGACTCCTTCTACAGATGTTACTCAAGAGATTGGCAAATTTTCTGGAAGCGCCATAAAGTTAAACGATTGCTCAAAAAGATGGGATTGAACTGCGGAATATGAAACACAGGGTACATGGAACAGCATTTCTTGGGAAAACACTCATAAATTATTCCAGTGCATGGATGAGTAAATTCATGCCCCAAAGTTGGACTGTTTCAAGAGATCATTTTGAAAAATTTGTCAGGAAATGCATTATTTGGACCAATAATAACTGAAGCGTCTGGAGCGGGATTAGAAAAATGACATCTGTGTTCAATAAGCACTTAACTGAACTGTATGGGGTGGGGGAATCCTGGGTTTCCAAAGTACTCCAGCAGGATAGCACAGTGCAATCCGTAACATACAAGTCAGAAGCATGAGACAGCCTCCCATGAGCCACTCGTACACCGAAGATATGGATGACTCTGCAGTATCTCCAACCCCAAGCATTCAAAAATGATTCAGGCTGCCCAAAATTGTGAGATTGGCCTAAAAATCGTGAGTGTGAGGGGTTATTTAGTTTTGTTTTAATGTGGAGTTTATTTGCCTGCTGGCTTTTGAACCTTTTAAGATTCCCATTTTCAAGCTTGTCTCTGCAACGAGAAGGGTTAGAAACTTACTAACTTTTAGTTTTGTTTGAAATGAAAGCGGAGGGTCTCATGCTAGGGCTTTAAGAAAAGTACCAAAGATAGCGAGACTCAGGATGAGATAGCAGGAGCTGGCAATGCTATACTGGGTACGGCAGCCTCCTGTTAACTCTGCCATGGGCATCATGCCCACCACACCTTTCCCCACCTGGGCCTGACTTGGTACTCACCATATGGCCCAGAGATTGTTTGTGGGCCTTAGCCGTAGCTCTGACAGGCCCTGTCAGTGGATAAGGCCAAGGGGCTGTGTGGAAAGCTGCTTACGTGCACGGCCAGGCCTTTTGGGACAGTGATTTGTGCTTGATTTCTGGGCCTCGGAGCGTGATCATTTGAGCCTTTGACAGCGAGTATTATGGGGGCTCAGTCTTCAGTCCCTTCGGGCAAATCCAGAAGTGGGGCAACTGGAGAAAGTTTCTGCCAAACACAGAAATGGGAAAGAACATGGCCTGGCAACTTCCATCAGTTGGTAAGGGACCGAGGCGCACCTTCTACTAGGGGCTCCTGGGAAGGGGGCTGAAACTGGAGTGATGGGAGAGACTGGAAGCAATGAGAGGAAGGTGTTGGGGTTTCTTTATTCTCTCATGTGACAAGCAGGCCTGAGAGTGCTAGGCCGAGCACAGGTTCTGTGTTCTGAGACTAGGAGTTTGTAGAATGCCACTGGCCCATTTTATCCCTTTCTCGGGCACAAAGCTCTCCAGTAGCGTAGACAGTGGCTTCTAGCAACACAGTCCCTCTCACTCTCCCCCCCCCCCGCCATCTTTGTTTCATGTTTCAGGAACGTGCTTTGCAGGCTGTTGTTTGGAGATAATTGGCCAGATGTGGGAGCATTTGACCTGCGGATCCCTCTTCCCTCCAGAATAGTGGAACTTGTGTCTCCTTCTGAGAAAAGCCTAAGAGAAGCTTGTTACGTTGAGGACGTGTTTTGAATCCAGCCCAGGTCCCCAGTGACTGAAATCTGTTACCACCTGATGGCTTCGGGCGGGTGCGCCAAGCAATAGAAATAGGGTGTGGCCGTTACGAGGCGTGTCCAGTGGCTGTTTCTAAAGTGACATAAGACATTTTCATTTTGGGGAGGCGGTCACCGTTCGACACCTGAGCCAATCTCAATTCAGGAAGGAAAAGATGACAAACACAAGAGTTAGCAGCTGTTTGACAAGGGGCCAACAGGTGTGTCTGCTGTGCACCCCTTTGGATAGAGGCTACAGAGTCCTATCACCCAGGCCACTGGGGAGAGCCATCTACAACTAACCCAAGATCAGGAATGCTGCCAGCTGTAAGGATCCCAGCCAACAAGACACTGCAGAGCTTGGGAAAGAACCGAGACGCTGCCATTCTTGTGAAGCTCTGAAGAGTCCGGGTGACACATGCAGTATGTGGGTCCCCTCTGGAAAAAGATCAGAAGGGAATGTGTGTCCTAATTAGGAGCGACGGAGGCTCCCTAAAAGTGGTGGGGGGAGGCACGGGTGCCTGAACCATGGCCCTGCCCTTGCACTGTCCCCTTTCCCCCAAGGCCCCACCCTCCATTCTCTCCTCTCTCCCTCTACCTCGCCCTTACAGCCAGTAAAAAGTGATGGGGCCATGGCCCCATTTCCCCCCTGCCTCCCCCCATTCCAGTGCCCTGGTCCCAATGTATAGAAATGTAAATGTTATCCTGCATTTAAATATATACAACAGCAACTAAGTGGGAAAGTCTATATAAGAATCAGTAGATTTGCTACCTAATAAGTTTTATTTAAAAATTATACAGAGGGTTTCCCAATATTGTTCAGTGTTTTCTTTCATACGTTCTCAGGCCAGAAGGGACCATTGGGATCATCTACTCTGACCTCCTGGATAACACAAACCAGAGAACTTTCCTGAATGAATTCCTTTTGAACCCGAAAAACATCCCCTCTTGATTTTAAAATGTCCAGCCACGGACCATCTCCCCCAGCCTCCGGTAAGTTGTTTCAATGGTCAGTTACTTGCTCTGTTAGAAGCTGGCACCACATTTCTTGTTTGTGTATGAAATGTCTGTTTACGAAGGAATTGTACAGTGGTCTCTCTTTGACGCTGATTGGGAACTGTTATTAGCTGTTACAGTCAGGATTTTACATACAGCAGCCCTAAGGTTTGACTCTGTGTTAGGCGTCCTGAAAAGCCAAATCTCTGGCCTTTGCTTCAGCAGAGAGTTAGGCTGAGATGCAGAGAGAAGAGGAGTTAAACATGTTCTCAGGGTCCCCTACCCTATTACACCTGCCCGTACTCTCTCCTTCTCTGCATTCGAGATTTCCCCCTCATCAGTGCTGTAAAGAAACCTGGACAGCTCGCGGAGGCTCTGTCATTCGGTTGCAGCCTTTCTCCTCAATGCTGAGTGACAAATAGGGGCCTGGAAGGCGCCTCGCTCTATTTGCCAGTCAGAGGCTTGGCTCCGGATACCAAACATATGTCTGTCTTTTCTCCTGCGGCTGCTGCAGCATTATTGGGTAAGGAGAAGGCGGAGTGCACCGAGCAGAAGAGGAACCAGCTCTCTGGGACACAGGCAACATTTACCTTTTCCGACAAAACTTTGGCTTGTGCTGTTTACCTTCTTTTGCCCTCTTTTCTTAAGTAAACTTGAGGGCAGTAAATTGTGAAGAGGCTGATCTGGGTCTTATCGCTCACTGTGGGTTGTATTCATCTCCCATGATCTGTGACCTCCTGACTGCATCAGCAGTTGGCAGGAGCAGAAGGTCATAGATCATTATTCCTTAACCGGTCCCAGAAGGTTTTTCTGTTCTGCAGGGGTTTGATTGTGGAGAGGCACACAAGACTGGCAAGTGTATGCTTAGTAAATGACTCCATCCATCTTTCCTCATTGCCTCTGCCCCCTCGGCTACGGGAGCTTAAAATTGGCTCGCTCTTAAACTTTAAAAGCCAAATGCATTTTAAACGGGGTGCCAGGACCTACTCTAGCTGGCAAGAAATATTTCTTATACAGAACCGGTGTCTCCTTTCACAGCTGGCAATTGAAAAGCCCCGGATCAGTCTTTTTCTCTCCAAAACCTTTAATTGGTATCATTCACTTGGGCTAGAAACTCCCTCCTGGAGTTCAATTAACATAAAATAGGAGCCAATTAGCCTTTCTCAGTGCCCTCGGGAGCATGCTCCGTATAATTCACCGAGACAATAATTCACTGAGACAATGGCTTTGTTTTATGGAGAGCCCTCAAGGATATGTTGTCCTTAGGCGTGTTTGGGCACATTCATTGCTCCAAGGGACGGATGTCCCAACTCCAAAGCCCTGAACCCTGCCCTGCCACATAGAGCTGATAAAGATTGTTCACATTTTTGGCAAAAATTTGAAATAAATAAAAAGTTAAACAAAAATTTTGGAGCAATTTCCCTCCCCCTTCCATGGTTTGACCAGTAATGACGCTGATTGGCAATCTTCAGATATTTCAAAATGCAAATAATTTAAAATTTTTAAACTTTCCAATTACGGGGGGAAGGAAAGTTTTATTTTTATTTTTTTAAGTCACTGACTTATTTCCCTTTTTCTCTAGCCAGCTCTGCTGCCCCATCATGAATTTTTTGCGACGGGCCCTCCCACAGCTGGGAATTGGAGATGAATACAGCCCTTGATATTGAAATGACATCTCAGATTTGTCCTGACTACACTGAAAAGCTTTGTGTGGTTTTACTTTCCCATAGATGGCTGGTCGAACGTCAAGGTTTTCTATGGGCCAGGTAGAATACAAGGTGATGACAGAGGATGAGCAGTCTGGATTGTGGGTATTTCATAGCTGGTGGGGCATACTGGTGAACAGATCAAATATCAGGGCTCCCTACGCAAAGGGTTAGTGTGATGGGGTGTGGCCCCCACACAGGCAACGAGAGAGTTAATTGCATCTGAGGCCAATTAACGATATACCTAACCCCTGGAGAGTGGGCCAGACCTAGTTAAGGATGCAGCCCAGCTGACGAAAGAGCTGCATGGTGACCTTAAAGAAAGGACGTCTGGAGCAGAAGGAGCCTGTGGACGGACAGGGAAGAGCTAGAGAATAGAGTGACCCAGGGAGTTAAGGAGGGAAGGCCAGGGGGAGAGTTGGCCCTGGGAGTCAACCTGAATAACAAAGACTGGCCAGAGGCCAGGGGAGTCAGAGCAGCTCCAGGGGTAGGGCTGCCTCTTATCCGGGTTTTACAGGATGGTCCCGTTTTTGAGGTAGCAGACCTGTGTCCAGTTATAAGGGCTCAGGTTCATCCCAGAGGTCCAGGTTTCTTGCACCTCAGAGGTGGCAACCCCACACTGGGGTGGAGCATGCTCGGGCAGTGAGGAGCCTGGATAAAAGAGCAGGATCTGGACTCCCAGGGAGGAACGGAACCAGGGGACATTCAAAGGGAGGAAAGGTCTGAGGCGGGCAGAGTGGGTTTTCACTTTTACTTTGGGGTTGGTTTTGCTGGGGCATTCCAAGGGGATCCGTGCAAATTCCTGCAAGAAGGGCGAACCCAGCGAAGCAGTGGGAGAGGCCTGCCGACAGGCCTGGGTGGTAGGAAGAAGTCCAAGGAGGTGGCAGCAGGGAGTTTGGCGGAGTGAACCTTGATTGTCTGTCCTCGGCTCCCTGGCCTGGAACACAGTGTAGAGGGCAGGCCTGGGGTCACCTACCAGCCACTCGTGAGGTGGCATGAAGCCTCTGAGGCAGGAATATGGACTACGGCAAGCCCTGAGACAAGGGTGTATGGACCACAGGGCCCCGAATCAAGGGCGGCAGATGTGACTGAGGGAGCGGACTCTTGGTTTAGTTGGACTTTGTTACCCTGGAAGGCGTGGGACTGAATGTGACCTGGCCGGAGAGCTGAGTCATGAGAAAAGGTGAACCACCGTAGGACCTGGGTGCCATAGGCAGGGGGCACAGGGGAGGAGAGCCAGCTATGCCACGCCCAGCCAGGAGTCCACCCTTCCACCATTAAATAATCAATGGATGTTTATGGTATTCAGCTTTGGGATGCACAACTGCTGCAGGCAGTAGCATCCAATTGGGAGGGATAGTAGTAATGGAGGTATTATTTATGAGGGAGGCAATGTGGTGTCGTGACTAGAGCCCTGGACTGGGACTTACACGACCTGGGTGACCTTGGGCAAGTAATTTCTCGTCCCCGTGGCTCAGTTTCCCTATCTGTAAAAGAGGGATAATGATGCTGACCTCCTTTGTACAGCGATTTGAGATCGACCGATGAGAAGCGCTAGAGATGAGCGTAGAGAGACAAGGTGGGTGAGGTAATATCTGTTACCGGACTAACTTCGGTTGGTGAGAGAGACAAGCTTTTGAGCCAGGCCGAGCTCTTTGTCAGGTCTGGGAGCTCTGTGTGGCTTGAAAGCTTGTCTCTCACACCAACCGAACAAAGTTAGTCCAATGACAGATATTACCTCACCCACCTTGTCTCTCTAATATCCTGGGACCGGCATGACAACAACTGCACTGCATAGATAAGAGCCTGGCATTGTTATTTTTATTTATTGTTTGTATTATGGTAGCACCAGGAACCCCATGCCTGGACAAGGTCCCATTGCGCTAGGCACTTCCAGTGATGATAATTCCATGTATTTATAAGGCACACACCACTCAGTACCTGCTGTTACTAAGGCGGTACGTGTTTTATTCATCTCTCTGCTGCTTCTCGACAAGAATAGAACGGTCTCTTTTAAAGGTAACTTTTACTTTTATGGCACATTTGATACAAATCAGACCTTACCTCTGATCATGCTGCTTCTGCAGAAGGGGGTGGTGGGGTGATATGACACACCAGAGTGGGTTGCAGAAGAGACCGTGCTCGGCATCAGACCAGCTTAGACAGCAGCAAAACAAGTGCTGCTTTATGCAAATCCTCAGCATCGCATCGCCATCTTAGGCTTTGATTCAGCAAAGCACTTAAGCAGGTAGGCAAGTCCCACCAGTTCAGTAGGATTGAAGTAGCTCTGTAAGTGCTTTCTAAATCAAGGTCTTAGATCTGTTGGTCTCCACCCTTTGCCTTCCTCTCCAAGCAGAATTAGGTTGTGTAAGATCCAAAATAAAAAGAACATCAGAAATCTGGAGAGGTAATGGGGTTCTGCAGGCTGCGACAAGTGGATAATATACTATCTCCTGTGGGGATGAAACCTACCTTGAGCTGGTGAGAGTCTGGAAGATGTAGATGGAAAGAGGAATAAATTGGGAAAACGTTCAGTGAATCCCATTATAAGTAGCAAAAGCTGGGGAAAATATAACTCAGATACTTAAACGTTTGAATCTGAATCAACTTCGTACTTTAAAACAATTAACTGGGGTTTCTTTTAGTCATTCATCAACATCTACTCCAGGAAGAAGGCTGTTTCCTTTCGCATCTGTAATGGAAATGTGACAGAGTTGCTGCGGAGACAAGCTGATAGGCGTGGGTGGAGATAAGGACTTCTTGGTGATGGTTAAGCTGAAACCGCTCATGAGGTTTATGCTCTGAGTGATCACAGCCTCCTCTCTTGGCTACTTAGCTGTTTATTTAAAAGTTCAGAGAATTCCACTTCATTTGAAGTGACTTGAGTACGGAGTTCCAGTTAGACGCCAGGGTCGTGTTCTGACGCTGTTGCTGTCTCCACCAAGAGACTGCTTGTGTGAGTTAAGATTGTGATCAGTAAAGATTTTGGGACTGGGCTAAAATGCAATCACCTCTGGGGTGGAGTGCTCAAGGCGCGGGTGAGGCAGCCATCTACTCCTCACTGAAAGTGCCAGGGGACCTTGAAGTCGTACCTGGCCCCTGAGTTTTCATCCAAAAAAGTCAAATTCTGAAGCCGGAGCTACTGACGTTTAACTTGGCTTTAACCTTTAATGGGCTTTAACTTGAGAAGTAGAGTGTGCATGTGTGACACAGAGAGCGCATGCTTTGCTCACCCCGTGTGCATGTAACTTTCTCGGGCACGCCCTCTCAGGGGGAGCATGTACACATGTCCTAACCTGGATTTTAAAAAGGGAGATAGGTCCTGAACCTGAGCAAAGGCCTGCTGGTCTGCACCCTGCTCCATCTCTTTGCAAATTCTCTTTGTAAATCATTTGCTCCATTGTTTGCTTGGGGGTTGTTTAGCGTGGGAGACCTTGACACACGATGGAAGAAGCCTATCAAACCAATTTAACTGGGCTTTTGCAGCCATTGGGCAGTGTTCCACAGGCCCTGGATGTGATGGTGAAATAAGTAGATGGTACCGGAGAGATCCAGTAGCTTTGACCCGCTCAGCTCAGGGCAATGGGTCTAGCAAAATCACACTCCCGTTCTCGCTCAACAGATCAGCCATCGCTGGTGGCCATTCTCACCCCTGTCAGCCATAATAATACTAACGGTGACAAACGGACAGTGAGGCATTAGTGGAATAATGGGCAGTGATGTCTTGGTTTTGTGTCCAAGCACCGTAGGCCTTTCCAAACGGAAATGACGTTCTCAATGGCCACAGACAAAGCTCAGGAGGTTGAATTGTTTATAAATCTAAAATGACTTTGCTTCACTTGCAAGATTATGGACTGAGGATCCAAATTCGCTTGCCGCTAACGGAGAAAATATTAGTTTGTTTAGATGTGGTGATGGCTCCCCGGCCCCAGTCCCACTGGAGTGTCCCAGACATTCCCTGCTCTGGTTTGTTGATTGCCAAGGATCTTAAATCATGGTCGGCTGCCCTGTTGTCACTGGGAAGTGGTGGCCGTTCCAAGTAGTTTGCACTCTTCCCCTGTGCCAGCGCTGAACCAGTGCCTCAGCCTGATATACCAAGGCCCCTTCATTGGTGGAGGTAGCAGCTCTCAAGTTGCATCAAACAAAAATCTGGCCCTGGGGGGGCATCCTAGAGCCCAGGACACTTTTCACACAAAAAAGGGAGATGTTAGCCCCACATGTACTGGCTAAATTCCCCCTCAGCTATTGCTTAAAATACTCCCTTCAGCCTCTGTTGCTTAGGATGTTCTTCACTTCACGTTCCCACTGTTGTGTACTGTTTCTGTGCACTGTTAAACAGCTGGCATGTCTCTCCCCAGAGTAGGCTGCATTTCAAGATGGGTGTGAAATGGTCTGTATACACCTCCCAGTTCGTCTTTGCAGTGCCCCAGTGTTGTGATGCAGGTGGGGTGGGGCTAAGCAGGGCAGGCAGAGAGGAGAGGGACTTGGGTACAGGTATTGATATAAGTACCTGGATGGATAGCTTTTTACACCTGGAATGTCCTTGGAACAAGCCAGCGTTACTCACTGCGCAAACTGACTTTCAGACCAGAGCTGTCAATTGGCCTGGGTTGAGCTCTTTTAATAAGCAGCTGTTAGTCCTTATTAAATTGCATGTCCCCAGATGTGTGCTGCGTATCTAAGCACATTGTAATGAATTGATACTGCAATGTGATTAACACGCTCACAAAATGCTCTGCTGTCGTTTTGCCCCTGAAATGCTGACATCTGTGCCGGGCATTCCCCAGGGACGTTGCTAACAGCGTTCCCCTATGCTATGCCCTCACTGTCAAAACAAAGGTATTTCAACCTATGAGCCCCTTCCCAGTTTCTTTTCTTTCTCAGGCCTGTGTAGGTGCTGGTCTCTGTCTGGTCGTGTCCAGGCACGGGAACGCACACAGCTGTAAATCGAATTGCCCAAGGAAGGCTTTGGTCCTTCAGTCCAATGTCAAATTGAAAGCAGGATTTTTAAACGTCACTTATCTGAATCCAAAAGGGCAGAGAACTCTGCTTTCTCTGGGTGTAAAATTCAGCTCTCCCATGCAAAGAGCGTGGAGATTGTCCAGAGGCATGGGCCGATGCCAACTACACTGCACTAGCTCATGGGCGACAGACAAGTTTCCGTTGAAAAAAAAAATAGTTTTTTCCATTATGTGGTTTATTTAGAGACTGAATCGCTCTGGCTGCTCCTGAATCAGCGTCAGAGCATGAGTCGGGTCCGAACGGTTCTTACTTAGACAAAAGCTCCTTTGAGATCGAGCGGCATTTCACCTAAGGAAGGGCTGCAGGATTGGGCCCCGTAGGTGACCCGAATGTTGAGAGTAATCGGTGGGAAAGACATAGCTCAACACCCCAGAAATGTTCCCTGGTTGCCCACATGCGAAGGGACCCTAAAGCCAGAGCGAAGGCCTCTTGTGATGTGACAACAATGACCGACTCCCAGCCACGGGCCTTTCCAGTCTCTTTCCTTTCTCCCTTCTAGCCTATCGCTGCTCAATGCAAGGTGGTGGGTCCTGATTCCCAGCCATGATCTGACCCCTTTCTGCTGCCGGTGCTGTGTAACGGGACCAGAAAGCAGCTGATTCCCCCAGCATAGGAGAGCTATCCAAGCGAGATATGGCTGATTATATCACCTCCCTCTTGCAGCCCCCGAGACGGGGGAATGCTGGGAATGGGGGGTGGGGCTGTCAGGGACAAGGGGGTAGTGTGATCAGTGACTCTGCACTCCAGCTGTTCTGAGCAGTGGAGTTGCAGCTGATAGGTGGCTGCGGGAAGTGGGGACCCTGATATAAAGACACCATAGGCCCCTCCCTTTTGGGCTGAGCTTCCTTGGAGATGCTCCAATCAGAATCTGGCCCATTCTCTTCAGATAACGCAATCCCACTTGAAATGGCCCCGTTGATGGGGTCCCATTGCTTCCCTCAGATGTCATCTGCACTGTGTTGACTGGTAATAGATCTCACCGTTGAGGAGAAAAGGGTGCTGGGAAGAGAAGTGCCCTGTCACACGCGGTTTTCCCTGGGTACAGCGTCTTGCAGACACGGCCAGTGGGAGTCTTTGATCTTTATTTTATTTGAAGCTTTGTTTATTTCTGGAAAGGGAAAAATATGTTTTCACTCTTCTTTTCAGCTGCCCCTCTGGGCAGTGGCACGTGGACAGTGCCTGCTAAGATCACTTAGAGCTGCCGCTTTCTCCGCAGGACCCAGAAGCTGTGTGCAAACAAAGGTGGCTATTTTCAAACTGAAACCATAAATATTTTTGGAAAATTTAACATTTTTACCAAAATGATCCATTTTCATTGGGTAATAACCCACCCCCACCCCTATGTGTTCACAGTAGGCAAACAGCTTTCCTGCAGTATCATGGATTCGAGATTGTAACAGGCCGACAGGGTCTGCCCAGGACACCCTCATCTTGGGAGCTGATTTGGGAATTAAGTGGGTTCTCATGGATAAGAGGGAGGTTGGGTTGGGTTGGGTGGGGTGGGTGTAGGTTCTCTGGGTATTTAGTGTGTGGGCTGTGTCGTCCTGAGGGTGAAATGAAAAAGAGGGATTGGAAGGTTTGAGATGAATTTCTTAATTTGTTTTTCATAAAGCCCAACCTCCGGCAGCTGGGGGTGAATTTGAATGTTGCACCCTGTGTTTGCAGAGTACATTGGGAATAGTACCTGCTAACAGGGATGTCACAGGAAATGGACAATGTCCAAAGGAGTCGAGTCGGCCAGGCCTCGGAACCAGCAACGGTGTCCTGCCAAGACACCTCTGACCTGGCCATTAACGTCCTTCTAGTCCTAGGCCTTCCTTGCGCCACAGCTTGCAGTCATGGTGCACTTCTGATGATGTGGATAAACTAGCGCTAGGGATTAGGGTGAGCTCATCAGTGTGGTTTATCTCCATGGAAACCTGGGTTGCTAGAGGCTGGAATAACCAGTCTTCAGAGAATATTTTATTCGGAACCAAAAGATAATTTGGAAGTGTTTAATAGCATTACAACCTGGAAATAGCTCCATTAATCTTCGCCTTTACTAAAATCCAGAGAAACGAGAGCCTGGAGATTAACTGTGTGATAACTAATCTCACTCAACCCAGGTGTAGCTTCATTCTGCTCAGTGGTTTGAGCAAAAGCACAATTGGGCCTTTCGCTTTTAAATCTCCGTGCCCTGGTATCAATAACTCTTTAGACACACTCCAGCCCAGTGGTTCTCAAACGTTTGCATTGCTGACCCCTTTCAGGCATCAAGTCTCTGAGTCCGACCCCTCCTTAGACATTAAAAACACATGTTTTTATGTTTAACACTATTATAAACGGCAAAGTGGGGTTTGGGGGTGGAGGCTGACCGCTCACAACCCCCATGTAATAATCTTGTGACCCCGTGAGGGGTCAAGAACCCCTGCTCTAGCCTGTGGGTAATATCTGTGAATCACCATCACTACTCGGTAGTGTAACTAATCAGCACACGAGTGGCTTCCCGGCCATTGTTGGTTTTCCTCTGCTGGAAGCAAAAATTCTGACTCAGAACGAGTGTAAAGGAACCTATTGTCAAGAAGGACTAAAAAATATAAAGGCGCCTTCGACATCTAATATATTTCATATGGGGCAATCCCTAAAGGAGGAGGGGCAGGGAGACGGAAAGGACTTTGAAGCCGTGCAGCAGAATGATCCTCTACGTTATACCTTAATGTTTCACTCTGAAATTGTTTGGCTATAAAGTGCCCCTTTATGGTTCTCTTGAGCTCTGGGATGAATGGGGCCCTGTAGCCTCGCTGTGCGGTCTGGGGCCTGCAGGTAATGATTTATTTTCATTCTCACACAGTTAGCGAGGGCGGTGGGGGTGGGGTGGGGCTTGCAATAGGAGAACAATATCAGTCATTAATCAAGACTGGTTAAAGAAAACCGCAAAGCCAGTATAAAGAGAGATGTAGGATTCAGAGCCTCTCGGCAGTGTCATCTGGATTGAATAAGGGATGAACCCACGTGATATTGCAAAGACACTAGCTGCGCTGGCCCCTCCTCTTGGTACAAATGACAAATATATGGATGGCCTGAGGGAAGGTTTGAAACACTGGAACTGGGCTTCCCCAAACGGCGTCCAAGTCCCTTTCACAAAGCCGGAGGGCTACCCCCTTGCATCCCGACAGCCGGGGAGCAGGGCTCAGCATCACTGGGCCGCCCTAGGTCTTTGCGAGGTTGGCAGGACAATAGCCATGGAGATTTGGGGGGAAATAGCTGTCTCAATTGCCCATCCCCTGCTTACCACAAAATTGCCAAGCCCTGCAAATATGTCACCGCGTAGAGGTCAGTCGTTCATCAGAAGGTTTAGAGCTGTGAAATCTCCATTGAGCTTCCAGGATGTGCTAGTTTTCCAAAGCGTGCCGTTCATTTTTCTCGCCTGAGCATATCCCTGTGTTGCACTTTCAGAGCCAAGAGACTATTTCAGGTTCTGATTTTTGGGGGCGAGGGGGAGTTGTATAACCCTCTGAATGTGCTTCGTAATGCCGCACGTGAAAATCATCCAGTTCTAGGCAGATGTATAGCTAGAAGGGCGTGAGAGTAGATACAAATATCAGCTGTATGGTCTGCCATTGGGGCCCAATCCTGCAAGGTGCTAAGTGCCTCGTGAGGGGTGCCAAGCACCTTCTGCTCCCACTAAAGCAAACAGGAGCTGAGGGCACTCGGCGCACTGCAGGATTGGGCCCTTCCCTAATAATGATTAATTGCTTTCTAATGAGCCAGAGAACCAGATCTAATGCCTGAAGAGAACCAGAAGCTTGAGGATCAAAAAGGCGTTCTGTAACTGAGGCTAGTAGTTATACCTCATGGTAACGTCTTTGTTTCGACACTTTCCTTCTGTGGCAATATAAACATGACGTGGCAGATCTGACGTGGCTTCAGTGAAGTCAATTTACGCCAGTCAATCGTTAGAACATAAGAACGGCCCTACTGGGTCAGACCAAAGGTCCATCTAGCCCCGTGTCCTGTCTGCCGACAGTGGCCAATGCCAGGTGCCCCAGCAGGAATGAACAGGTGGCTTCCACGTCTCAGCTACATTCTCCTGTAACGCTGTTATCACCCCTCTGAGTGTGTCGGCTTTTACTACTGCAGGGAGGCCAGACTTCCCTTAATGCACATGGGTGGAGACGAGCATTTGTATCCAAACCTCTGTCCTGGGAGAGGAAAAACAACGCTGCACTTTAACTGCCCCAAGTCAGACACCCCCGTCCACGCTTGTGACATTAATGGAGTTATACTGGGAATGAATATGTCCTGCTGCCCCTCCCCCCACCATCCCCGTGCTCCTAGCCAGAGTACAGCACTCAACGTCTGATTTATTACATCTCCCCAGGTCTCATGAGCTTCAGCCTGATTCCTTCTTGATAACATTTCTACATTGAACAAAGAGTCCCGTTTATAACTTGAACCAAGGAGCTAATAATAATGCCTCGCTCTTATCTGGCAGTTTTCAGCCGTAGATGAAAACGACTCTGTCCCTTTGCATCCCTCCAAGAATTTTAAGGTCCTTCTCTGAATCTCGGAACCCTTTACTGTTCTCCTATCACTAGTGCAAATCCGAGCTTTACGCAACGTTAGTGGAGAAGAAGGAAGGGTCGTGAGCTTCGCTGGGTTTCCTCTGTCACCATGCTGCTCTTTAGCACGGAGCCCCGTGGCCAGGCCCTTACAGAAGCAGCAGTGGGTAGAATGTGATTTTATTGATCTATAAAATATCCTGGAGGATCCCAAACCATTTTACAAAATACATGTGCATACGTGCAGAGGCAAGGCATTGAAATGCAGCCACTTCTGGGGGTGGAAGGTAGCAGTGACTAGCGCACAAGGCACTGAAGGGCGAGGATGTTTTTGCTTTCCAGAGCTCTAATTCAAAAACCTATTCGTATACAACATTTATGCCCCCAGAGAACCTCTGGGTTTAAAGTCTCGTTTGAAAGACACTAATGAAATAAACTGTGGGATCAATTTGCCCTAGAAGGGTCCAGGGCTCAGTGGGTCCTGCTGGGATGGGACTGTGCTGTTTCAGGACATGCTTTGCTAGCTATTCCACCCCTGGTACTAATCCCACTAAGCCAGGGGTCGGTAACGTTTGGCACGCGGTTCGCCAGGGTAAGCACCCTGGCGGGCCGGGCCAGTTTATTTACCTGCTGACGCGGCAGGTTTGGCCGATCGTGGCCCCCACTGGCCACGGTTTGCCGTCCCGGGCCAATGGGGGCAGCAGGAAGCCGCGGCCGGCACATCCCTCACCTGCGCCTCTTCTCGCCGCCCCCATTGGCCTGGGACGGCGAACCAAGGCCAGTGGGGGCTGCGATCGGCCGAACCTGCCGTGTCAGCAGGTAAATAAACTGGCCCGGCCCGCCAGGGTGCTTACCCTGGTGAGCCATGTGCCAAACGTTGCCGACCCCTGCACTAAGCCATCTGCCATGCCTAAAAGCATCAGAGCTGGTAGGAATGGCCATGTTATAGAACACATAGATGGAAGCAATTGCCTAACTTTTCTGTCCCTGGGATGTTTCTGTGATCAGCAGACCCAAACCTCCAACTGGAAGAGAAGAAGTCTCTTATTTTTCACCCTAAAAATAGCAAACAAGCTCGGCATTGATGGTTCAGCCACAAGGACTGAACTTGTGACTGGCTGCATTGCGAATAATTATATCAGAGGATCTTATGACAGCAAAGAAAGCCCTGGTCTCCTCTACGCCTGCCTTGGTGATTTCCACAGTATTTCAATGCCTTCTTCCCCTCCCTGTGTAACTTCCTTACCAGCTACACTTCCAAGTGCCTCGCATTACCTTTCTCCACCTTCTGCCCTGCTATCCCTTATCCTCTATGCATACAAAGGGCCGCTCGCAAAGTCTATTGAAGTCAATGGAAAGTCAAATATCAACTCATTTGTCTATCACCCTTTAGAGAACCAGGCTAGCTCTAGTGACTAATCGGCGCAGTTTCTTCCCTAGGCTACTGTATCACTTTACTCATAGCAATGGCCGTCCCCCAAACCCCCAGCTGGGAGCCTCGGGCAATGGCATTGTGTAAGAGCTGTGCAGCAAAGCAGTTCAGGAGACTAGTCCACAAGAGGAGCTGCATACTCCTACTTATGACCAGAGTTTCATAGGGCGAGGCTGGTGCCCCACATGCATGGCAGTGCCTGCTTTCACAGGTAGAGTTACTCTAATCATGTGCCTAAATGGGCTGTGGGTCCCTTTTGCCCACCTGAAGGTCCAGTTTATGAAAATCTGGCCCTTGCGATTCTCCCAGGGTAGTCACTGATACATACAGTGAAATAGCTAGACCCTCCTTGGCCGTCCTTAGGAGCAGATCTCTGGGAGTGTCTTGCTGTTGGACCTCTCAGTTCATAAAGAGGTAAATTTAGGGGCTTCATGACATCTCGGGTGAGAAGAGGGGGCCCGTGAAAGCTTCACTTTCCCTAGTTTCTTGCATTTTTCTTTGATCTTGAAGGAAATCTGAAATCATTTTGGTCATTTCCTGCAGGCTTCTGGGAATTCTTTCCTGTGTATACATTTCAGGAGCAGAAGGGTGCTCTGTGAACACTTTACCATAAACTCTCTCCATGCCAGTGAAGCTAGAGTGCACAAATGTACATATCAAGACCTTATATACAAGTTGGAATCATTATTAGCTCTTCTAGTAAATCCTCATCTGTAAAACATATGGTTTATATCTCTTCTAGCAGCAGAGCTCAATTGAATGTTCTGCTAAACTTTCATGATACGTTGTGGTTTTAAATGGGTGGTATTAGCAGAGAAATAATGCGTGGCCTTTTTCTATTTGTATTATAGCCAAGCTTCTGAATCATCCGAGAAAGTCCATGAAAAGAATTGCTGTGTCCCTTCTTAAAACATGTTAATGTAATTCCTGCCCTTTGATGATTCACTAGATGTGCAGCAAGAGACAGAAAGCTCAGGGAAATGTTGACCAACTGTGCAGGTTATGTTGTTATAGTGAGAGATCATTACTGTCTTCTTGGGTTTTGAAACTATTCCTATATTCCAAGCCTCATGCTTCTGATAAGATATAGGACTTTATGGTTAATAAACTACAAGATCTACACGGGTTTAAGAAACCTAAGAGAACTAGAGTTACTTCAGTTTTGGGTCTCCCACTATAAAAAGGATGTGGACGAATTGGAGAGAGTTCAGCAGAGGGCAACGAAAATGACTAGGGGGCTGGGGCACATGACTTATGAGGAGAGGCTGAGGGAACTGGACTTATTTAGTCTGCAGAAGAGTGAGGGGGGATTTGATAGCAGCCTTCAACTACCTGAAGGGGGGTTCCAAAGAGGATGGAGCTAGGCTGTTCTCAGTGGTGGCAGATGACAGAACAAGGAGTAATGGTCTCAAGTTGCAGTGGGGGAGGTTTATGTTGGATATTTGGAAACACTATTTCACTAGGAGGGTGGTGAAGCACTGGAATGGGTTACCTAGGGAGGTGCTGGACTCTCCATCCTTAGAGGTTTTTAAGGCCTGGCTTGACAAAGCTCTGGCTGGGGTGATTTTAGTTGGGGTTGGACCTGCTTTGAGCAGGGGGTTGGACTAGATGACCTCCTGAGGTGTCTTCCAACCCTCATCTTCTATGATTCTAGGGGTATGTCTACACTACCTGCCGGATCAGCGGGCAGCAATCGATCCAGCAGGGATTGATAGACACGATAAATCAACCCCCGAGCCCTCTCCCGTCGACTCCTGTACTCCAGCACCGCGAGAGGCACAAGCAGAGTCGATGGGGGAGCGGCAGTAGTCGACTCATCGCAGTGAAGACACCACGGTAAGTTGATCTAAGTACGTCGACTTCAGCTACGTTATTCACATAGCTGAAGTTGCATAACTTAGATTGATTTCCCCCACCCCGCACCCCCTCCCAGTGTAGACCAGGGCTAAGATTCACTTGCATATCTGTGTGCAGCATACAGAGATCAGGGAGAAAAGAAATGCTATGACTGAAGAAAGGGAGAGTTCAGTTATTCTCCTGCTGTTTTGTTAAATTTCGTTTCTCAGATGGCGTGCCAGCCGCTCACTTCCTTAAAATAAAACCTGCTTGCCGCTCATCTGGTTTAAACAAAATGCAAATGACTGAGCAAAATCAGCCCACAGCGCAGAAAAAACTGTCAGAATTAGGAGTGAAATCCTGCTCCCCGTGTAAAGCTGGAGTCATTCTCCTGAATTTATTGGCAACTCCCTGGCATTTCACCTGTGTTCCTGAGAGCAGAACCTGGCTCAACAGAACCAGGAAAGGAAGATTTGATGCTCTGGAAATGAAGTTTTTCTTGTAACCCTTTCAGGTTAGAGTGGCCAACTTCCCGTGAAAGGACTCCAATACTTTACTGCTTGCAGTTTCAGGAGCAGCATTGTAAACCTGCGCTCTGCTGTGCCAAACATCAAGGTTTAATTATCTTCAGCTGTGTCTCTGGGGAATAGGGTAAAACTCTTCACTAACACATACATACTGGAACTGATGGTCTCCATTGTGTTCCTGGAGGGAAAGGAAATGGACAGGCTAACAGAGATAGGGTGACCAGGCAGCAAGTGTGAAAAATGGGGACGGGGGTAGGGGGTAATAGGAGCCTATCTAAGAAAAAGACCCCAAAATCGGGACTGTCCCTATAAAATCAGGACATCTGGTCACCCTAGGGACTGCAACTTTTAAAAGTAGATAATTGCCATAATTCCAAAAATTGCTTAACAACTTATACATACAACCAGGAGCCTTTCATGACTGATCTCTCTCACACACAAGCACTTGTAAAATGTAGCTTACAAAACCATGTTGATTATTTTCTAAAAGATTCATCGATGCTTCATGGTTTCAATTCTGTTTAGAAACAATTTGCTGTAATAATAATGAACCTGGTACTGCAGGCAAACCCCGGCATCCCAACAGAACAGGGCTGTGGGCCTTAACTCTTCTAGTTGTGGAGGGATGTTTCTTATGGCCCAGATTCTGGTTTCCATTCTACTGGTGTAAATCCAGGAGAGGTCCACTGAAGTCAAACGAGTTATTCCAGATTGACTCTGGTTTAGCTGAGGTCAGAGCCTGATTCAGAGGAAATGTCCCTCTACAAGTAGGACAGCTGAAATTCATGGTCCTGATCCTGTGAGCTGATCCATTTGGAGGCTGGGGGTTGCCTACAGGGATAAGAATCTGACAAGCTGCATGACGGCGGCTGCTCCGTCCTGAGCGTATCAGAAAAGCTGGCCCTGTGCTCTAATGAAAATGCTGTACTAAATTTTTAGCAAAACATTTAACCATTTTTGTAGTCTGCCACACCTTCAAAAAATCCATCTACTCTAATCTGTCTCAATGGAAGCTAAAAGGGTTTCTCTGGGGTTTTTTTGCTTAGGAATGTTCCTATTAATTGCAATTGAATGTTGAATCTGATGTACTTGTAAGCCCTGAAGCCCTAGAGCGTAGGGAGCTCGCTATTGACACCTGCTGGTGAATAGAGAAAAGAGGCCACAGCTGTTCGACAGCTTCAGAGGGCCCACAGGCTCCAGAGGGGAGGAAGCTGTTAGCCAGCACGGCGAAATGAGTGCATGGGCCAGGTGTCATTTGCATTGCAGTTATGTGACTGTTTGGGTCATATGGGTTAAAACACCATTACATTTTGCGTTTGGGGGCAATAAACGCTGTTGTCCCTGTTGGGAAATAAAAGGACAAGAGAACTTCACCCCTGAAAGGCACAGTTGGTGTGGGGGGTCACCCTGACCGTGACTATGGGCTGGCAGAGTCGGTAATGGTACCTGGACAAAGCATGAGCCAGCAGAGAGATTGCTAGTGGCCTTATATTATTGCATAACCTTTGCTGAAGGCTCAGCACAGAGGAAACTTCTAGACAGAAGATGGCTTTGAGGGGGTGGACGGAGTGGAGCTGAAGGCACCTTTGAGGTGCAGGGTGGCGCTGAGATGGCTTGGAGCTGTAGCCGCAGAGAGCAACAGCCTTCCTGAGGGACTCCAGTGGGAGCCCCCTACTCAGCAATCCAAGCTGAAATCACTGGAGCAGCCCAGGGAGCTCCCTCCTTAGGGGCTGGAGACTGACCTGACCAAAATTTTGGACTCCATCAACCCTGGACAAGAGACTGTGAGGGGGAGCTGGACAGGAGGTAAAGTGGCTAGAACACATTAGCTACTCAGGCTTGTTAATTGCTGGCTTTCCTCAGTCTATTCAGTTGTCATTCTTTGTTTTGAAGCCCTGGACTCAATGCTTGTGAGTGGGGAAGTATTGCCTATCACAGTGCTCTGGGGGAGAGGCAGTGTGTGTGTGTGTGTGTGTGTGTGTGTATATATATCTATATAGATATATATACATAGATCGGGGCTGGAGGCATTTAAGTTTTCAGAAGGAACTAGGAAATTAGACCCAGCCCTTTTTGCTCCTGACAACACCTGCCCAAAAGGTTACAAAGGACACACGTGGCTTTGTATAACAAAGGAGACGGTATCCTGAAAACAGGGCCTGTACAGGACTTCATCCACTCCTGCTTCAGCCATGAAAGCAATTCCTTGTTTGAGATCACAGTGCAGTAGATTAACTTTATATGAATTTAAAAACTGGCAGAAACTGTTGTGAAACAGCAAGCAATAAAGATCTGGATCGGCTTATCATGTAAATGTCCTCGGCACTAATCAAATAAATAAACGAAATAAAAAATGAAGGAAATAAAACTTGAAAACGGTTTGTCGAAGGCAGAAATTATGTGAAATTTTAGAAGTGGAATAGTTTCTAAATGCACTTGGCTATTTTCCAGGAGACATCAGCATGAGGGTTGGGAGGGAGAGGGGAGCGAACAGATTTATTAAAGCCTGTCTGAATTTTGCTTTGTGAACATGTTGTTAATATCAATTGTCTGCTGATTTTCTTTATTTAATTATTTTTAATTTTCATGACGTTTTGTTAGAACTAGACTAGAAATCCTCCTTGATTAGAGAAAACATCTTGGTTGGTTGTTTAAAATAAAAGAATTAGGTTGAATGCTTGACTTTAAACCAACAGAAATCAGTGAAAATTCATATGCGAGTTGAATACTCAGATTCAACCTCCCCCCACCCCCCCCGCACTGTCCCCACACCCTCCCCTCTGCTTTTACCTAGGACACAGGGTTTTCATTGCAGTCTGCAAGACCATATTTGTTGAAATATCTGTGTGTACTTATGGCAGGGTGAGCTAAGGACAGACTGGCAGCCTAAAATCTGAATTTCCTGTCCTTTAAAGTTAGTCTTTAAAAGTTAATTTCCTTTGTCTATTTGGTAGCAGAATACAAATCAGAAAATTGTCCTTTGTTTTGTTTTTTAAGCACATAGCATTGGGCCTGTTCCTGTTCCCGCTGAAGCCAATGAGAGTTTTATCGTTGACTTCAATAGACTCCGTCCCATTTCCCATAGCTTTCAGCGCACCCTTAATGTCACCTTAACTGATGATTTCCAGGTGTGATGGTCTTACAGGGCCTGATCCTGTTCCCAATAGTCAGTGGGGGGAAAACTCCTACTGATTTCAATGGTGCAGGATAGTTCAGGGTCCACCAAGTTCCGGTTCAGGTTTAAAGGCTGAGTTTTGAGGATTTGTGGAAAAGAACAGCCAGGAGGTTCAATCTCGTTTTCATATTGTGGCAGGTTTGGCATCCTCTGCCAAGCTGGAGGGAAGATGCTACTGATGAGATCCTGTTAGGAAACTCAGAGATTCCTAGGCCAGAAGGGACCATTGTGATCATTTAGTCTGACCTCCTGAATCACACAGGCTGTTGAACTTCATCAAGGTAATTCCTAAAGCAGATCTTTTAAAAAAAACAAAACACCCAATCTGGCTTTACAAATTGTCAGTGAAGGAGAATCCACCTTGACTCTTGGTAAATTGTTCCAATGGTTAATTACTCGCACTGTTAAAAATTTGCATCTTATTTCCAGTCTGTATGTCTAGCTTCAACTTCCAGCCATTGGATCCTGTTAGACCTTTCTCTGCTAGATCGAAGAGCCCATTATTAAATATTGATTCCTTACAGACAGTGAGCAAGTCTCCCCTCAACCTTCTCCTTATCAGATCAAAGAGATCAATCTATTTAGCTTCTCTCTGTAAAGCAGGTGTTTTTTTTTTTTTATCCTTTAACCATTTTCAAGGCTCTTCTCTGAACCCATTCCAAGTGATCAACATCTTTCTTGAATTTTGGACACCAGAACTGGACTATTACAACAGTGGTTGCATCAGTGCCAAATACAAAGATACAAGAACTCATTATGCCGTTTGAGGTTGTTGTTTTTCCCTGCATGTGGTTTGGTTTTTGTTACAACACACATGACTTAGGGTCGTGCGAAACGTTCTTGCTTCAATGGCTCAAGGCTATGCTATTTTTTTTTATCATCGGCATGCATTTGACACTTCCTGGCTTTTCAGAAGCCTTGTGTGTTCATAATCTAGTGTCCCTGCATTGGAATGGGGGGAAGGAGACCTGCCACTGACTTCCTGTGACATTAGCCAAGTCACATTGTCTCTCCACACCTTGTGTTCCCCTCCTGTACAATGAGGACATTGCTCTTCACCCTCCTTGGTCATCCACTTTCGGAATGAGAACCACTATGGAGGAGCTGAAGTATCATTCTATCGATTTGGCTTAGGTCAGAAAGTGTATTTCAAAATACTTTGCCAGGTGGGGAATATCTCCAAAGCACCAGGGATGTGAACTGTGACTTTTTAGCTCAGGTCTATAGTGACTTCAATTATTGCCATCTTGACTGGCATCTCCTTGGGACCTTTAGCAGGAAAGCTCCAGGATGGCTCAACACAGAGATTGAATGATCCTGAAGCATCTTTTACTGGCATTTAGTTCACAGTAGAACTGCTTTTTCTCATGGGATAAAGCACAAGACAGGGTGGTCCAGCGGCTGGCGTATTATTTGGTGTTTCCATTGAGTCAGCATTGATCTGTATCAAAATGTGCAGTGTTCCAGTTGGGGAGAAGGAGCAGAAGGTTTGTCTTTTCTGCAGGCTATGTGCTGCCTTCTTCCCCTCCGGCGTCTGCAGATTCCATCACGCTGCTAACTGAATGCACCGCAGTGCATGGGGGAATGTTTGGATTTAAAATAAACTTTTGCAGGGCAGGACCATTTGGCAGCTGTTTTGTCTGCTGGAGGATCTGCAATCTGTCCTTTCTGAGCAGGCTTTCAGTGAGTTTCAAGTCGCCACGAAATTGTGCTGGCCTGGTGTGTTGCTTCCTTTCTTCCCCTCTCTGCACTGGCTCAGTCAACGGAGTGGGCTGTATTGCTTGGAGTCATAAACAGTAGCTGTTCCTCATGCACTCATATTTGCTCTGCATGACCCCTTGTGTTCCCAAAAGGTTTATATCGAACAGCTGAATATGGTTTTCTATTAATCGCATATGGAGAAGGGAAAACGTAAGTGTAGTTTTCTTCATACTGACCTTCTGCACGAGACAGACAGGCAGAACTTTGGTTAAAAACCATCACTCGAGGCACACGGATATTTATCACTGAGTAGAGAGATGCATGCGAGGGAAAGATGAGGGAGAAATTTAATTAAACAACATCCTACCTTGCAAAATTGGCAGATTATGATGATGCATTACAGACGTGTCTAGAGGTCCAGCCGAAATAAAGAGTCTCTTGTACCGGGTGCTGTGCAAACACATCATGAGAGAGCTTGAAATGTAAGTAGCTGGGAGAAGGAAGGGAAAGTGACGTCTAATTTCACTCATCCGAGCAGGACTAGAACTCGGATCATCTAGTGCGCTACCCGCTAGACCCTGCTCCCTCTCTGGCTCTACCTCAAGCTGCTGACTCATGAAAACTTTGAATCCATTTCCGGTGCAGTAAGTATTCTGCCTACCTCTCCTGTGTGGCCTCTGCCCTCTTTCTTCATTAGTTACAAGGAAACTGGTCCCTCGTTGCTTAACAACTCACTTTCTCTCCCCCCTCTGAAGCTCCAGGCCTGCGCTGGTGCTGCCCTACTCCTTTCCCGACCAGCCGGTTGGGATATCACAGAGAGCGATTGTTTCATTCGGGGGCAGAAGCAGGAAGAGCAGACGGAGGCCGAAGAAAGCTGCCGCTAAAGTCTGCTTTCAAATTGTCCCTATCCATAAAGAAGTAGGAGAGAGAAATACAGGGAATAAATGAAAGAGGAGAATTGATTTCTCTCTCTAAATGAAAGTGGCTTTAACGTGTGAGACAGGCCTGTTACACGCTGTCCCTGAGGACCTCTGTTTAGCCACAGGCCATGTTAGCCAGGCTGGATTCACACTAGCCTTTGTTTAGCACCAGCAAGGTTTCTGGCACTGTACGGTACCTGAAGATCGAGAGATCACCTGACCAGGCATGCCGCAATCTAAGGCTCTGACTCTTGTGTGTGCACAGGGGTGCCCAATGAGTCCGCCCGCGTGGTGCCCCATCGCTTGTGTGGAGTGGTGCGTGGCCTGAGCTGCTACTCGCTGCTGGTCACAGGAGCTGCCAGATCAGACTTTGGCATGCACGGGGGACCCAGAGCTGGATGGGTTAACGTATTACACGTACATATGCAAGGATTGGCACTCTTCCCTCCACGCCACGCTCAAATGCGTTTTCCTTGGACAAGCTTTTTTTTTAAACAGAAACCAAACCAAACAAGTTTTGAATTTGATTTTTAAAATGTAGAGTCAGGCAGGAAAATCAGGAAATTCACTGCCAAGGCTTGCTCTTTAGAGGAACTCTTTCTCCTGGGTATGACAGCTGAGAGGGCGTGTCAAATGACCCCCTGTTCACACACCTGGTAGCAAAGGGGACAAGTGGGGATGGCATTGCTGACTTTCCTAATATTGGAATGACAAGGTGGGTGAGGGAATATCTTTTATTGGACCAACTTCTGCTGGTGAGAGACACAAGCTTTTGAGCTGTTCTTCGGGTCTAGGGAAGGTACTCAGGGTCAGAGCTAAATACAGTACAAGGTCAACAGATAGGGAATATTGTTAACTACTTATGCTAAACTAAGGGACCATTCAAGGTGAAGTGACCCGTTCACACCCTTGTAGTCATAGGACAAAAAGGGGGGTTAGTGAGTTACAGATGTTTGTAATAAGCCATAAATCCAGTGTCTTTATTAAGACCATGATTTTTAATGTCTAGCAAAGTTAGGAATTTCAGCTCCCAGGCTCGTCTTCTGAAAGTGTTGTGCAGGAGGAGTGATAGGTCAGAGAGAGAGCGATCACTGTGTGAAAAGTGTTCACCCACCGGTGCTGTGGGGTGTTTGTCTTTTAGGGTTCTCCTGCGTGAGTTCATTCGACAGCATGGTGACTGTCTGAGATACAACCCACGTTGTGATAGGCACGTATTAGACCCATGGATCTGGAAAGATGGGGCGTGGGGGGTGTTGATCATTGCAGCAGCGGAGATATGTTTGCGGGTTTTGCATCTGTTGTTCTGGCAGGGTGCCACTTTGAGTTGGGGTGGCCTGGTCTGTGGTCCTAATATAGGTCTGTTTCCCCACGAGCGAGGATATTCTCATCACACAGTTTCTCAGGGCTGACTTCTCTTGCTCTCCCCTCTTGTGATTAGCAGCGCAGGCATTTCACATTTGCTTCTTTGCATTTATTCGGCTTTCTTGACAAAAAAAGGAAAACCTAGAGGAGAAAGAGAGCTGCCTGCCTGGTAACTGGTGTCACTCTCCTGCAGACAGCAATGGCTTAAGAATACAAATGACTCTAGCAAGGTAGACATGATTGCTTCTAAATCGAGACTTCCTAGCAAGCTCATTTGCAAGGCATGCCTCTGAGGAGAAGGCTTTTCTTGTGGGTACTTTCAATCATCACAGAAGCTATTTCCCCTCTGTCAGAGGACATGAACGTGAGAATGTATAATGCTGTCTGGGCATATTTGCTGATGACTTTGCATTCTCTCTTCCCAAACCTAGTATCCCTGAAGGTTATGTTATCTGTAACAAGCATACAATACCCCTCCACATGGCACTTTGAGAAACTACAGAGAACAGAGCAGACAAACAGAGTCAATTGGCAACCACAGACTGGAAGAAATTGATAGGCAGGAAAGCTGGCACAAGTTGAAAAATTTGGACTCCAATTTGTACATGAACATCCCCAAAGTTTTTGGATTTGAATCCGGTTTGAAACCATTCTACAAATTGTGGCCAGCTGCAACATTCGAGTCTGGATCAGAATTTCCCCTAAGTTTGGGGGCGTGGGATCCAAGTTTGGGTTCACTTGGAACTAGGAAGGAGCTTGAAATCTGCCCCAAAGACTCTAAAAATGTGTTGGACAAAGAGACTTTGAATTTGCCAATGGGGGAAAAGACTCCTTAGCAACACAGCTGTGAATAGTTTGATTAAACGTCTCTGTCTCATTTTTATTGGTCCAATGTAATTCCTTGTGGTATCCTGAGTGGAGGGGTAACTTGGAACCACTCACAGGAGGGGCGCTTAATGTCATGCAAATTAGGTGACAAAAGCCAGCACATAACTAAATACAGCATATTTCCCAGTTAGCCGTTACTGGATCGTTCCGATTTGTTTCTTTTGAAAAATATATATGAATGATGGAGTTTTCAACCTTTGAATAGGAGTGAAAATAAATCTGCCACTTGTTTGGGCCTGTTAATCAAGAACAGGCAATGCTTAAATTCCTTCATCCACCCGAATCCAACATATCCAAGGCTAACCTAATACAACAGTGGTACTATTGTCCTGCGAGACACACAGTGATGGAAGAGGTGAAAGCAGAAAGGTTCTCAATAAAACTCAATTTCCTCTTTGCCCCTCCCCGTCCCGATTTATTACATCCCAGGAAAGGGGGAAGGAGATTTGCCCTGGAAATGGAGAGACGTAATGGTGGCTCTTTTTAGCAGCTAAAGGCATCCTCACAATCCCCTGTGTTGTTGTGCTTACCAGAGGCTTTCCTGTTAGCTATCTGCTCTGCTTGGATCCAGATGGAGAAACAAAGCTTTGTAAACAAAGAGCTGTCATGGGTCTTTAAGCAGATTGGGGGAAGGGAGGGGAGGGGGGAAAGCTGCTTTCTGGGAAGGCTGCAGTGCTTTGTGTTTTCAGTCAGCCCCTTTGAGTGAGTAGCTTCCTGTCAGACTTTACTCTGAGAGCGAACCAGCCACTTCTATCCCTTATTAGCTAAATAATCAGGCAGTGTTAGGCCATCCCAATGACATCAGCCCTGCAAGCGAAGTGAGGGTGTATAAATAAATGGAAAGGAAGCCAGACGGCTGTCCTACTTATCCAGACTTAGCCAGGAGCATAGGAGCCAGTTGGACTCCTGCACGCCGACCGTCCCCTAAGATGGCATTAGCAGCACTGTTGGCATGGAATCAGCAGGCCGATAAGCTGATCAGCGGGGAAGTGGGTCCCACAGTGGGTGGGAGCAGTAGGCAGAGGTTCTTGCCTTTATATCTGAGCTCGGTAAGATGCTTTGTCTTTTAACCTCCCCCTGGGTGGCCTCTCCTGGCCTGTTAGCTTAATGCCCCATAGGAATGACACTCTGTGCCTCTATACCGCCTTTTCCCAGGAGGTCAGGGCACGCCACATCAACTAGCTAATAGTAAAACTTACAGCATCCTTCATCTGAGGCTCTCAAAGCACCCTGCAAAAATTAATGAGCTCAGCCACTCTGAGAAGTGTTGTTATCCTCATGATAGCAGTGGAGAAACTGAGGCACAGAGGTTAAGTGGCTTGACTAAGGTCACACAGGAAGCCCGGTAGGGAGTCACAGTAGTATCCTTCCCGTCTCCAGCCTCACAGCACATTGGTGTGGTGGCTGAGAGAGTGAGAGAAAGGAATCCCACTACTGAAATGCAACCACCTCTGGTGTGAAACGTGGCAAAAAATCGACAGGAATTAAGAAATATCATATTCCATTGAAATAGCAAGGGGCAGGAGAGTTAGGAAGGTGGGGTGGAATCACCTCAGCTGGAATCTGACAAGGATGTAGGGCTAGCCCCTCTAACTGTGATGGGAATGGTGCCCAAGGGTATTGAACCACTAAGGCTATGTCTACACTACTGCGGTAAGTCAACCTAAGCTACGCAGCTCCAGCTATGTGAATAATGTAGCTAGAGTCGACGTACCTAAGGTCGAGTTACCGCGGGGTCTACACCATGGGGGGGTCAATGGGAGAAAATCTCCCGTCAATTTGCCTTACTCGTCTCATTGGGGGTAGAGTACAGGGATTGACTGGAGAGTGATCTGCAGTCGATTTGGCGAGTCTTTACTAGACCCCCTAAATCGATCACTGGTGGATCGATCTCAGAGCATCGATCCCGGCTCTAGTGTAGACCTGCCCATGCCCTTTTCCATCTCCTCCGTGGATCTCCAGCAGCACAGCGCCCCCTAATGGCACACTGAAGCATTTGCTCATTGCTGATTTAGTGCCATGTAATGAATCGCCAGCTGTCCTTCCTATAGCACCTTGCAGGTTCCCCATCCAAGGACTGAGCCAGAGACCTACAAGGGTCAAAGCACATTGTGGTAAGATTGCAGGCCATCAAGATTCGACTCCTATGCTACAAGTTACATGCTCCATTGGATTCATTTTCAGAGGCAGCATTAGCCAATTGGTTGAAACAAAGGGCTGGGGGTCAGGAGACCTGGAGTCTGTCCCCTAGTCTGCCACTGGCTCACTTGGGTGGCCTTGACAAGTTGCTTAACCGCTCTGTGCCTCAGTTCTACCATCATCTTTCCCTACCACACCCATCACTATTCGTCAAATGTTTGGAGAGCTTCTGAGATAAGCCACCTACAAAGGTGCAAAGTCTCCTTCTCCTTCTTTCTTTCTTTCTTTGTCATTGTCCCTAAGCTTCAAGATGAACTAGATAAATTCATGGAGGATAGGTCCATCAATGGTTGTTAGCCAGGATGGGCAGGGATAGTGTCCCTAGCCTCTGTTTGCCAGAAGCTGGGAATGGGCAACAGGGGATGAATCACTTGATGATTATCTGTTCTGTTCATTCCCTCTGGGGCACCTGGCACTGGCCACTGTCAGAAGACAGGATACTGGGCTAGATGAACTTTTGGTCTGACGCAGTATGGCCATTCTTATGTTCAAACCCTGCTGCCAGACCTGCCACAGGTCTTTCCCCCCCTCATTGATGGGCTTTCCAGCTGCTTCCACGGAACTGGAGAGTCCCATGCTATGTCCCATCCAAGTGTAAGGTCTGCTCCGGCTTCAGGCGCAGATCCAGAAAGCTGAGGGAGGACAAATTGAAGTTACTCCTTATGGAGTCCTCCCTAAGTCCTGCCACCGCTTCAGGGGTCTGACTCCCTCCCATACATCAGCCTCAATCTCAGGATGCTCCGGCGACTTCTTCAGATCTGGCTCCAGTTAGCAAAAACCAAATAGTTGCTTCAGAGACTTTGAAGCCTTAAAAAAGGAGGAAAATGTAAATCTCCTGGCAATGAAGCTAAAAAGGGAAAAAAATCGCGCCAGGGCTTGGGACTAAGGTGACCTTGCAGCTTAATATGGCTGCAGAAGAGGCTCCTATCTCCTGTGGGAGGGAGATGTCACTACTGATGGAAAGTGGGCATATAGAGAAGTCTCAGGATAAACAACCCCATTTGGCACTATGGTTGGTACACATGGTACCACCCAAGCACGGGGCTCAAAGAAACGGCCTCCAACCCCACCTCAAGGCACAGCGGGGTGAAATGATGTGCCCAAAGTCAAAGAGCAGGTCAGCGGTGGAACCAGGAATAGATCCTAGGACTCCCAGTTCAGTAGACCCTACTGTCGCTCAAAAAGGGCCAATTTCTGTCCTCAGTTTTGAGCCTCAGACACTGGGGTGATTAGTTTTATCGTTATTATCTGTATTGCTGTGGTGCCGAGGGTCCATAGACATACGCCAGGTGCTGTACACTCAAAACACGTTTGCTCATGATGGCGGTCGTGTTTGATGCTATAAACTTGTACTTCCGAAGGTGATAGATTCCTCCACTCGGATATTGCAACATACTTCTAATGTCATGGAATCCTCTGATTTACCAAACCCTATAAGAATGGCAAGGAAAAATTTTTTAGTGTGAACTAACTTCCTCTTGCTGTGTTTTGGGCCCAAGTGACAGCAATGCCACAAAAGGGCCTGAGAACCAGAAAGGGAAATTCATGCTAAACAAAAGAGGAAGTGTCCAAGCTGGCTTCATCATCCAAGCTGATTAACAGGCAAAAAGTAAACCTCATAAATGGGAAAAGCCAGTGAAATGTTTATTCTTTCTGTTTTGGTAACCTAACCGATTGCTAGTAACAAAGACAGCAGTGCCAACCCCACAGGTTCAAAAATCATGAATCAGACTCCCCGGATCATGCGATTGGCTTAAAAGCCACCAGATTTGTCACAAGTAATGAGTTTGGGCTTTTTATTTGTCTTCTAGCTCCTGAGTTTTTCAAGTGCATTTGAATCACACTTCCAAGCTTTTCTGCCCAGCCAGGAGGGCTAGAAACTTACTTAAAAAAAAAATTATAAAAGCTTAGATTCTCCCCTAATCAACTGCCTGCAATTATAACCCAGCATGCAACCAGGCCATGCCCGTTAGCTCCTAGCACAGCTGGAAAGGCTAGTGTGGATGCTAGCATTTATTCCAGGATAATGTTTGAGGTTCATTCTCAAAATCACTCCACAGGAATGCTTGTGGCATGTCCAGAGTTGTCTTTACAAAGTAAGTCGAGGTAACTGGCAATCAATTGATTAGAGATTAAAAAAAAACCCAGAACTCTAGTGCAGGGATCGGCAACCTTTAGCATGTGGCTCGCCAGGGTAAGCACCCTGGAGGGCCGGGCCGGTTTGTTTACCTGCCACTTCCGCAGGTTCGGCCGATCGCGGCTCCCACTGGCCGTGGTTCGCCACTCCAGGCCAATGGGGGTGGCGGGAAGCGGCGTGAGCCGAGGGATGTGCTGGCCGCCGCCCCCCCGCCGCCCCCATTGGCCTGGGACGGCAAACCACGGCCAGTGGGAGCCGCGATCGGCCGAACCTGCGGACGAGGCAGGTAAACAAACTGGCCTGGCCCGCCAGGGTGCTTACCCTGGTGAGCCGGGTGCCAAAGGTTGCCAACCCCTGCTCTAGTGTATATATACCCCTAGAGGGTGGTAGGTGTAGGGACAGGGGAAAATGTGCCTGTCTGAAGGCAGTGTTGTAGGTTTGGTTAACATTTGTGAAGTGCCTTGAGATTCCCGAATGGTGTGTGTTGTTGAAGGGTAAAGCCCTATTTTTGTTTACTCAAACTCTTGCCCTTTAGACAAGAAACAGGTTGGTGGATGGTTTGATTTTTTGTTGTTGTTGTTCAGTGTTCCTTTGGAAATGGTGAACTGTTCTGTCAAGAGTTAAGGAAAGCATAGATCTGGCTCAGGATTTCCCATAAAGGAAGAGAGCGAGGTTGCTTTCCAAGGCCTTGAGCTCGTCAATCATTTCCACTGTCCTGTGAGGACTGGGGCTGAACCAGGAAGTCACGAGGAGAACCGTTCGACTCCTAAAATGTTTAAGATACAAATTGTCAGGGACTGGGGATGGGGGAGGAGAGCCAGATGCAAACATTGTCTTTCCAGCTGTGGCTGAGGGAGTAATTTCTTCCCTTGCATCCAGTAGAAGTTAGACTTAAATGGAAATAATATTAGTGCCATGTTTCATTATGAGCTGGTCTCAGCTCCGGCAGAGAGCAGAAGACTGATGTATTACCAGTTTGTGCTGGCACAGACCCCATACCACAACGACTGTAGCGGCTAGACTGGCACCCTGCCAAAGGTTAGCTCTTTATATACTGTCCTAAGGAACATGCCACAGAAAAATTGGCCCATTAAGGGTTCTGGAAATAAAGCCGTTTTTATTTTCTAATCATGCTGAAAGATTACAAAATATAATTGGAGTTGCTATTCTCCCAAGTCCTGTTTCTGATACTGAGTTTATAAAGGAGCCTTTGTCTTCGCAGAGAGTTCAAAGTCAGCACTCTAAAAGGAAAATTATTAGCAATTAAAAGTTGGAGACTCGCTGTTTTACAGCCACTGGCTGTCGGAGTGAAAATATGTTACAAATCAAATTTTCTGCAAAGGCACAAAAAATATAGAGGGGCAGGACTGCTCAAGCCCCCTTTAATGGCTTTTCACGGGAGTAGGTTAATGTAAGTGTTTAACGCACACCCGCAATGAGAGGGAGTGGCACTTTTCAAACGAAATCAGACCTATGGCATGAAGTCATTCGGATACCACCAAAGATTAGGGTTCAGCAGTCCTAGAACTTATTCTGGAGCCAGACCAGGGGCTGGACTGATCCCAAACTAAACTTGGTTTTGATTGGACACGGAACCTGGCTGGTAGATCTGTGTAAAGTAAAAATGGATGATGGGGATGTTGTCCCACAGACATCCGAGTCTGTCTTAACAAACGCACATATTAAGCCTCTTGTTTTTAAATCCCCCAGTCCACATAGGGCTGAGCAGAGCAGGATGTCCTGCCCGATATCTGCCAGATATATCATCTAGCAATTGACACCATTTTCATCCTTACTTCCACTCATGCACTTCACGAGCTGCGCTGCTTCAAAGATGAGTGATCATTATTAGTCCTATTAAGAGGGATCAAGTTTCCCCGTCAATGTTTTAGATTAAGACCCAGTGAAAACATTTCTGCATCTCTCAGCAGGATCAGTCGATGCCCTGTCAAAGCTGACATGCTAAGTCTTCTTCCATTGCCGTGGCTGGTGCAGAAAAAAACCTTTGATCTTCCCAGCACAGAGGTAAAACCTATCCCTTCCCAGTGCATGCTGCAGACTCCGCTTTAAGATAGAGAAGGCAACTCAGGCAAAGCCACAGAGCTCAGCCGCATTGGCTTGCGCAGCACCTACCGTGCTGTCTTTAGAAACAGCATCCACAGAATTTACAGGGTGCTAATGTGGAGATGAGGGTTTGGCTTGCATCTCTCATCTGAGACGTTTTCTGGATTCCGATGGTTTCCTTGTTGTCATAATGCCACATGAAACCTGAGCATGGGAATGAAAAGCCCGGGCTGGTTCTGATTAATTTAAAAAGAAAGAAAAAACCCCCAATTTTGTATTCATTTTTAAAAGAAAAGCAGGATCCCCCTGAACTGGGGGGAGATTCTCATCATGAACTGGGCTATGAACGCCTCTCGGGGGGGAAAGCGTTATCACTGGTGCTAACCTCCTCAGCAGTAGTGCAGAAAGTTGCCTGTGGCAGGAGAACTTCAAGAAGAGAGGATCCCAGCACACTTGGAATGGGGCAGCTGTATTATACCATATATATAGTGCCAACAATGGGTGTACAATGAATGGGTCCAATAGATAGCACGGGCTGTACTTCAGCTAGGTTTTTGGCTCTACTAGTGAGATCGCTGACCCCAAGTACCGCAAAGATTGCGCCCGCCAAACTAACCGCTGGGAGTTTCCATATCCAGAGCTGTCTGTGAGACCTGCATTCTTCTGCTCCTTTGTATTTTTACAAGGCGGAGACGTCAACAAATAAAATAAACAGGCAAGGCTTGTGGTTAAAGGCTGGCTGGAGAGAGGAAAGGAACGGACCGAGCGGGTTATTTTTAAAGGAGAATCAACCCACCCTCTAATTTTTGCACCCACAATGAATGTGTACAGTTAAGGGAGGAGGCAAAGGTTAGTGTGTCGCTGCTACCTAGCTGATTCCCGAGTGCTGTCAGGGAGAAGTCTAAAGTCTGACATTTGTGTCTACAATTCCCAAGTTTGGGCTGAGGTCGTTTGGTTTTTTTGTTTTAAATATGAGCCCCGCGTATCATGTCACTGCCAAGCTGGATTACCAGGGCATCAGGATGATCATCGCCATTTACCTAGTCAAGTTAATCCTCTCCTATAAAGAGCTGCCTCATTGCATCATGGCCGTGAGGTTGCTGAATCAGAGGTAGCTGGTTGTTTCCAGTTGTCTATTGCACCACTGATCAATCTTAGGGGATGTGTGACGTTTTCCAAGTTGTCAGAATTGAATGGCCTGTCTGCCAGCTCCCTTGCTGAATTATCACTCACCTTCTGCTGAAAATAATCTGACAGCCATCTGCCCCAGCTGGCTCAAGCCAGGCCTCCTGAATCACAAGGTCTTTGTTTGTGCCCGCTGCACACCTGGCCAGAGCAATCAAAGGCTCCCGCAAATCAAGGATGGCAATTAAAGCTCGATGAAAGAGTCATTTAATGACATGTGCATGAGACTATTTAGAAACACAATAACAATTCTCTAATGTGCATTGGCAGAATAATTCCCTTGGGGGAAAAAATGCATCCATGCCAGGCATTTGGGGGTCAGCCAAGGTCATTTGCCATTGATTCCACTCTTCAGAAGATCCACCTCCAACCACAGATGAGTTTTGTTTTTCCTGTGGGAGGGCCTGAAGTTCAGACTCTTAGGGTACATCTACACTACAGGGGGGAGTCGATTTAAGATACGCAAATTCAGCTACGTGAATAGCGTAGCTGAATTCGACGTATCGCAGCCGACTTACCCCGCTGTGAGGACGGCGGCAAAATCGACTTTTGCGGCTTCCTGTCGACGGCGCTTACTCCCACCTCCACTGGTGGAGTAAGAGCGTCGATTCGGGGATCGATTGTCGCATCCCCACGGGACGCGATAAATCGATCCCTGAGAGGTCGATTTCTACCCGCCGATTCAGGCGGGTAGTGTAGACCTAGCCTTAGAAACATACAGTTATGGGTAGGGCCCTACCAAATTCAACATCCATTTTGGTAAATTTCAGTCATAGGATTTTTAAAATCTTAAATTTTACAGTTTTGGATATTTAAACCTGAAATTTCACGTGTTGTAGCTGTGGGGGTCCCAATCCAAAAAAGGCTCATGGGGGTGTTGCAAGGCTATTTTAGGGGGCTCATGGTATTGGCACCCTTACTTCTGCACTGCTGCTGGTAGCGGCGCTGCCTTCAGAGCTGGGTGCCTGGCCAGCAGCCCCTGCTCTCCAGCTGCCCAACTCTGAAGGCAGCACAGAAGTAAGTGTGGCAATACCGTGACCCCCCTAGAATAGCCCGATATCATGGGGGAGACCAGTTTTCACGGTCCGTGATGTGTTTTTCATGGCCATGAATTTGGTAGGGCCCTAGTTATGGGCCTTCTGTGCACATGCACCGTTGGACATGCTCATGCAACTTGTGATTTGAACACTCTTGTGTCTCTAGACATTTAGCCGTGTATGTTCACTGAAGGGGGTTTGTGTGTCCACACCTGCCGGGCCTCTGGAAAATAGCCATTTAAATGCCTGCCTGCTACTGCAGCATATGTATCTACCTGTGGCTGTCTTGTCCTTGTGTCCTCTGTTCTGCACCGTAGCATCTCTGCGGACTCTTCCAGCTACAGTGATTTTGTGCATCGTGCAGAATCAAATAGACGAGATACTCAAACCGGGCCTGACTCTCTGTTGCCCTGTAGCTTGTTATAGTCAGTTACACCCAGGACCGGCTCCAGGGTTTTTGCTGCCCCAAGCGGCGGGAAAAAAAAGAAAAAAAGCCGCGATCGCAATTGCGATCTGTGCACTCCGGCGGCAGCTCCACTGCGCCGCGTTTTTCTTTGGTGGGAATTCGGTGGCAGGTGCTTCCCTCCAAGAGGGACCCGCAACCGAATTGCCGCCGAACAGCCCGCCGTGCCGCCCCTTCCCCTTGGCCGCCCCAAGCACCTACTTGCTGGGCTTGTGCCGGGAGCTGGCCCTGGTTACACCAGTGCAAAGTGAGCACAAAATGCTACCCTCGCATTTTAAATTCACTCTCTATGGATGTAGATGACTGTACCAGTGGGAGGGGGACAGACAGTTCCACAACGAGCTCTGGTAGCCAGTCTTCTTGTTGTTTGCGTAATATAAAATGAAGGTCATTTAACTGGAAGGGTCTGTTTGCTCTGTTCATGCATATAAAAAATATACCAACCCAGGACCTGAAAATCAGGCCTTAAAATGTGAATTGATTTTAACCTAGCTTTCAATTAGAGATAGCATGTTGGTCTGTGATCTGCAGCTTTTAAATATCAAATGGTGCTTGAGTTCACCCTTTTAAGTCTTTCCTGAAAGCAACTGGCTCAAATGGCACTGAACTCCCTACAGTACAGGGTCAGAGACCTAAGCCTGCTCCCACTGGCTCCAATTGGAACACGATTTGGCCCGTAACATGTGGCTGTAGACCGCTAACAGAGTAAATGTAAACGATGCTGCTGCTTGTCCCTGGTTGCTTCCTTATAGGTCTGCAATAGATTGGGGGCGGGACCATAACTGGACCAAATGTTGGGCCTCATATTAGTGAATCGCTGGGCCAGATGCGATTTCATTTATTTAGATTTATGCAAATATTTTAAAAAGGGGCATCTAGCCACACACACTGAAGGTGCCTTGACAGTAAACCCCAGAGTACACGAAGAACAATAAAACACACACCTGCAGGAGACAGTCAACAGAACAGTCCCACTACCCCCTCCATCAGTTCCCCACTGTACATCTTTCTCCTTCCTTTAGTGGGTAATCACTGGGATTGCTCACGTGAGTAGGAAGTGCAGATCAGGTACTTTGGTACACTTGGCACCATATTTCTCACTGTAAATCTTTATAACATCCAGGGCCAATCAGAGGGGCCGGGCAGGAGGGCCATTTGGTCTGGGCCTCGAGCTCAAAGAGGGCCTCAAATTTAGATACTTGTTAATATTTTAGCATTAGATATGTTTCGCAACTAGTTTTTATGCACATACCTATCGGACCAAAATATGACACACTCTCTCAGTTCAGAGCTGCAGATTTAAGCAAATAAGAGATGTGATGTGGTAAAAGTCATAATTTTTTTGTTAACTGCTATGCATTTTGTCATATTAAAGAATTAAAAATGTTCATCAATATTAATAAAAATATGTCGGTTCTGATGGCACAAGATGAGACCGTGATGAACTCTTCCTCTCAGATCAGCTGATTATATAAACAAGCCACTACTAGCTTTTTCCTCAATAATTAATGCATTTGCACAGAAAAAGGCTAGAAAAGCATTTGTTAAATAAAAAAATATTCAAACTATGTCTAACTCTTTTTTTTTTTTTTTTTTGGTGCCTTATTTTGTTTTCATGTGTCGTCGTTTTTTATTTTTATTATGGCTAGCGGCCTCAAAAGCTGGAAGTGGCCTGGGCCCCTCTGGACCTCTGAGAGGGCCTGATAACATCTCTGTGTGAGAGAGGGAAATGGGGAAGGGCCTGAATTGAAACTCCAGCCCCACTCCCTCCCCTGAACTTTGGGCAAGTTTGGGGCATAAACCTTCTGCCTTCATTCATTTCTTCCTTATCAGCTGGATAGCAATGGGGCCTGGCACACAACACAGCCATCCATGTTGGCTAGGTGCCGACAGCCGTGAAGAACCCGATTTGTAACAATAACATAGAGGAAGTTGCAGTGTGGTAAACTCTCGCGATTTTGTTACAAGTCTCCCAATATTTGGTGTTTTTCTGAAAGCCACCGCTCCGTGAGTCAATTGCGTGGGGCCTGATTCTTGCTTTCAATGCTTGGGGTTAGTGGTTCATCCTTTTCCCAGCGCAAAGCCGATTCCAGAGCCCTCGGGGATCAGTGTGCATGTTAGAGGCTTTGTTTTATTCATAGTGCTGATGGCGTGCCGCAGACCTCGACGCCACTCAGGGAGTCCGTAAGCACTTCTTCATTCTTTTCTCACATTCGTTCCAAGCATAGGCACCGACTCTGTGGGTGCTCCGGGGCTGAAGTACCCACAGGGAAAAATTAGTGGGTGCTCTGCACCCACCGGCAGCCAAGCTCGTACATTGATCGGGACACGGGACAAAGGGTTAAATATCGGGACAGTCCCAATTCTATCAGGAAATCTGGTCACCCTAGTGTCATCTCAGTCCCTGGCCAGCTCTCAGCCCACAGCCAGTGGCAGCATTATTAGCTGTCTCTGCTCTGGGGAGTCCCAGGAACTGAACAGAAGCTTTTGCAGCGGGCTAGTTCTGATGTGTTGTAGCAGAGCAGTAGGTGGGGGTAGGGTCAATTGCACAGCACCTGCTGGGTTCTGCCTAATGCAAGACGATCCCTTCCCCAAGTAAGCCAGGTTCTAAAATAATGATCAGAAACACTGTGTAAAACTCATTTGAGTGAGGTTGCAAAGTCTTTGGGACAGGGGCTTGGTGGGCTGCCTTCTTGCTAAATAGGCTCAGAAGGATTTGAATTTTATTGGTAACTGGCAGTAAACATTGATTGCACTGAATGCAGTGAAGAAAAAATATTTCCATAGATGATCATTGAAATGTATAGATAGGAAAAGTATGAAAAATGGTGCTTGAGAAATGATTAGCATTTGATTTAAGGGTACTTATGTTGTAGATTTTGACATGTGATGTTGACAATTTGTATATTAATGGTTATAAAGTTTTAAACGTTTTGAATCTCAGTGTCTCCGGTCATTAAATAATTATGGTCTGATGCCCCTCATTGTCTGACCTCCCAATAATTTCTCCCATCGGTGTGTGACGCATGGCTAGAAAGGGTTAAACATCCAGCAAAATAAATAACCCTCAAAAGCCAGGTGGGAAGATAATATTTGTGTTTTTGTGTATTTACATACGTAGGAGTAGGGTGGACAGTCCCTGTCTATGCTGTATTCTGATATCATGTAAATGAATTGAAAACACGGGCTAGCTCGGTATTCATCTCCCTTTGAAATGTGCTGTGAATGGTGGAGAAAAAAGCAAATGGCCTTACGTGAATTCATATTGCTAAGTACCAGTGACGGACCTCCTGCAAGATCAGCCTAATTCCCTTTTGTTCTCCGAGGAAATCCCAACTTGTCAAAGAGGACATGAAATGACAGTCAAACCTCGCAATAACGCACCCCGCCATAATGCGAAATCGCATATAACGCGATCATAAGTTGGCTCCCCTTTAAGGCCTAATACCAGTGGTCCCCAACACCATGGCGCTCGCCGAGACATTGATGTGCCCCCGCCTAGTGCCCAGCAGGGGGGAGAAGCTGTGGCCCTGTGCCTGCCGGGGACAGAGAGCACCGGTGCCCGCAGCCTCGGCGTTCTCTGTCCCCGGCAGGCGCGGGGTCGCGGCTTCTCTCCCCTGCTGGGCACTAGGCACTAGGCGGTGCACATCAATGCACTGCGCTGGGGACCACTGACTTAAACTGACCGGCTTGAAACCCCTCTATACCGTGACCCCGCATTTATCACGATGTAATTTTTTGGACCCCAAACATCGCGTTATAGCAGGGTTTCACTGTATATAAAAAATCCTTGGGTCCTGATTCTGTCATCTCCTATCTGCTTCAGCTTCTTCCGGGGAAGTTTGAGTCGCACGATTGAGGTCCCAGTTACGCTGGTACCGCCCTGAATGTGAGATTTGGACATTGGACTATAAACTATGAACTATTTCTGAAAGAACTCTTTGCAACCACAAAGCTCACCATATCTGCTACGAATCTGCACCTAAATGAATTGAGCTCATGTCTGTCTGTATATTGATCTTTTAACCAGACTCTCTCTCTCTCTCTCTTGTTTTTTAATACATTTTAGTTTAGTTCATAAGAATTGGCTGTAGCGTGTATTTGGATAAGATCTGAAACATTCCTTAACCTGGGAGGTGATGTGTCTGATCCTTTGGGATTGGTAGAACCTTTTCTTTTATATGATGAAATAAGATTTGCAGAAATTTTCATCATATTTGACCTGGGTACCCGGATGGAGGCCTGAGGCTGGATCACTTTAAGGGAACTGTGTTGTTGACTTCTGAGTAACCAGTGAGGTAGTAAAGAAGCTGTTTTGTGCTGACTTGGTGAATTGAAGTATTGGAATAGCCACCAGCAAGGCTGCCCCGGTCTCACTGTGAAAATGTAAATTGATAAAAATGGGAAAAAAGCTTAAAACCCATAATTTTGTGCACATGTGAACACGTCAATCCATCATCTAACAAAAATGCTTAAAATAAGACTTGATATTATCTGTCAAAATGATCAATAAAACCCAACCCAGAAATGCACCACGCCTATTGCTGAAGTGCTGTGCATACCTATGATGCTGTATAGATAACAAAGTGGTAGTCATTGTGAGCAGCTGCCTTTTGAGCAGGGCCGGAGAGTCTAGTAATATTTTGCCAGCAAAGGTTAGTTCCAGGAATCCTACTTGTCTTTCCTATAGGGCAGAACAATATAAAATTCTACAGGCTTATTTTTTTCTATAAAGCCTCATTAAGTTTCTATAGAAATCGTATCGGTTTGTCCCTATTACTATCTATGGGACTTTCCCTGAAGGGTCTAGTTGCTGCAGAGCAATTCTGCAAAAAATTGTAGCCTTGGGTAGATGACACCAAAATCCTCTGACAGCTGCTCAAGGGGTGCATGGAGTCTTCCATTTAGCTCGTGTGCCATATGCGCAGCACACGTGATCATGTCAGAAAAGCAATTTAAACACAAATCCAGACAGCACCACTCCTACACCCTCCCCTGTTCTGTCTCTTGATAGAGCTCTGCTATGCCCTGTCTTATGACTGACTGGGTATTCGTTATCTAATGAAAGCTAGAGAAGGGATTAAACACAGATTCCTTTTAATTATAGCACCGGGGCAGCCATGTAGCTTAGCCCGGGTCCTGTTACACTTCACAACAGGTCTGATTGCTGCACTCTGTGCTGTCTTGATGCCGGAAGAACAAATTCACACAGGACGACGTGCATGGACTTAGACAGTGATAAAGAATGATAAAGGTCACCAGGAGGAGCGGAAGGGGAGTGGGACATGAAAGCCGCACAGCTAAAAGGGGCCATAGCAGCTGCATCATGTTGTCGGAGGCTGTAGGTGGGAGAAACTGGCTGATTCCCAGCGACAAAGCCCATTCGAATGCTTTTAAGGTTGGCCTAGGTGTGCATGTCCGTCCGTCAGTAGGAGAGCAGGGGGCCCCAACGCTGCAAACAGCAAGGTCTCTAGTCCCCGGTCCTTTGGTGCACTGAATGAAAGACACTATAGAAAAATATACAGTGCACTAGTTGCTAAATAAATAGGAATCCTCATCAAAATGTAAATACAAGTGATTGTGGGTGGCAAGGCCGGGGACTTAAATAAAGTAGGAGTTTGCATCCCTCTCACCTTTGGAAACAATCTAAAACAACTGCACGGTGCACAATTTTGCAATGAAAAGACCTCATTGTGTGCAGTGGCTTTTAATAAGAATGGGTTTATTTCTAAGGGAGCTGTGGGTGGCAATTCTTTCTCATGGAAATGCTCTCAGGTCTTGTTCTACTTCACTGTAGTGCATAGGGTTTCTTTTACAGCTATACTCACTTTTTTCCACCTTTCATTTGAGAATTCCAAAGCACTTCACAGTTAATTATTATAATAATATAATTATAATAAATGGAGATATCCTATCTCCTAGAACTGGAAGGGACCTTGAAAGGTCATCAATTCCAGCCCCCTGCCTTCACTAGCAGGACCAAGTACCAATTTTGCCCCAGATCCCTAAGTGGCCCCCTCAAGGATTGAACTCACAACCCTGGGTTTAGCAGGCCAATGCTCAAACCACTGAGCTATCCCTCCCCCCAATTGATCATGAAGCCTCATCATCCCTCTGAAGTAGATCAGTGTGAGCCTCGTTTTACAGGGGGAAACTGAGGCACGGAGTGGTGGCGGGACTTGTTTCAGGTCAGGTGCTGCATCGGTGGCAGTGCCAGGAACAGAACTGTGGAGGCCAGACTCCCAGCCCCCTGCTTTAACCACGGGATCAGTAGCCCGTGACATTGCTTGTCTAGTGAGCAAGGAGTAATTAACCTTTTAGTAACAGCCGTCCAGATTTTGAAACAGGAACAGCACAGGCACTAGAGTGGGGTGAATGAAGGGTGTATGGGGTTCTCACTGCTAGCACTGGGAAACGCTCACCTGTGGTGCTGTAACATTACTTACATAGGGCCGGAGTCTGTTCTCACACCAATTTTACACTGGGGTCATTCCCACCAGCTTCAGCGGAGTCAGTTACTCCCAGTGTCTCCAGCAATCTGAACATGTCCCAAGCGCCCTTCGCCACTCTGGTTTGTTTTGCATGGTTTACCGAAGTGTAAACCAGCCAGTCCTCTAATTGAAACCCTAAAGCCTATTGGAGGTGGCAGTGCCCATGAACACCCGAATCGGCTACCTCCTGCACCTACCCACCTGCTTCCAAATGTCACTCTTGGAAGGCGGCCTCTGTTTCCTAGTTACTAGGCCTTTCTGCTTTCCCAGCTTTGCTCTGAATTCTTCTGGGATGTTAAACTGTGCTCAGCCAAAGGGCTCCTGCCGTTGTGTAACTCTGGGTCTAGCACAATGCTTTCCAACTTCTCTTCCTGCACCCAATGGCTTTGCATTTCCCAGCGGGCATCTGCCAAATGAGTGGTTTTCTAATAACCGCTCTTCTCGAACCGAATCCCCTGGGTATGTCGTGTTGTCTTTTGTGCAACAAAATTCCCTTTAGGCGGAATGCTGCATGTTGCCAAAATGGTGCCCCCTCGAAAAAGAAAAGCCTGCGTCTCCGTAGGAACAATAAAATCTCATGACAGTCCTTAGCACAGGCGGAACTGAATTGCCATTAGCACACATTATTTTTCCATTAGAATATTTGCCCTCTATTACTGAGCAAACATGCCAGCTCCAAGGAGTGGGGCTAGAAGAATGGTGACGTTAAGCAATTACGTAACAGGGAATCGTCCCAAGCAAAGCTACCTGAGCCATTCCCAATGCAAGACTAGGGTGACCAGATGTCCCAATTTTATAGGGACAGTCCCGATTTTGGGGTCTTTTTCTTATATAGGCTCCTATTACCCCCCACCCCCCGTCCCGATTTTTCACACTTGCTGTCTGGTCACCGTATGCAAGACACACTCAGCAGCCCAGACTAAATATGAATGGTAAATAATAAAAATACTTGTTGCCTATAAGTACCAGTTTAGGGTGACCAGATGTCCCGATTTTATAGGGATAGTCCTGATATTTGGGGCTTTTTCTTATATAGGTGTCTATTACCCTGCAACCGCTGTCCTGATTTTTCACACTTGCTATCTGGTCAGCCTATATCAGTTCCTTGTTTTACAGGTGGGGGGAACTGAGGCAGTGAGGTGCTGTGACCCACCCACTCATTAACACATTTATTTTATTAACCTGAATGATCCATAAACTGCAGGGCCAGGCTGTGATCTCAGTGAGGGTAAAACTGGAGTAACTCCAGGGACTTCAATGATCCTGAGACTCAGATTCTCAAGGTTATTCAGGTGCCGAACTGCCATCAATTTCAATAGGAGTTAGCACCGAAATACCTTTAGGGCTCTGGGCCCGAGAGCCTGCAGCGTCCATTCTTGGAAGAGACTCCATGCCGGAGGGTGAGGCTTGGGGTAAGGGTGCCTGGAGCTGCGGGTGCTCAGCCATCTCAGGGTTTGCCGCTGATGAGGGAGAGGACTCGTGTGGCATGGTAGATGAGGGGGTATTACTAGGAGTGACGGGGAGCGACGCAAAATTGAGACTGTGCAATCTCCCCGACACCGCATTAGCCTGGGGAATAATCTGCCCAGGGCAGTGGAGGAATCCCTGTTCCTTGGGATTTTTCGCACGAGAGAGGACAAAAGTCTTTACGGAGCAGCTGTGACAGAGATTGCAATCCCAGGCACTGTCTTTGGGGGCCACGTTGTATTAAAGCTCTGAATGGTTTGTGTGGCCTTCTCCACGGAGAGGGCTCCCGCAGCTCTGACAGGAACTAGCAACAGTGCGGTGGGCTATGGTGAGCCCAAAGGGCCCAGCCCAGCTGCATTCCAGCCACGCCCTGTCCCCTCCCGCCTTCAGCTACATTCCCTTTGGCCAGTGGATGGCACGAGTAGCAGTGGCACTGAGCGTTCTAAGGAATTCCTTGGACCAAGGACATTCAAACTCTCCCCACTCCCAGGTGGTGCATTCTGGGGAAGAGCACCTCGAGAGAAAATTACCCGGCAGCCTAAAAAGTGCAGCAGTCTGGCTGGTCCTGGCGAAGCTGCTGCCTCCAGCAATCTCCCTAACTGCTGCCTGCTTTCCAGCCTCCCTTTTCTTGGCAAGGTCACTGGAGAAGTCGTGGCATCCAAGCTCCAGCAGCAAGTCCCTTCTGCCAGCTGCCTGGCTCCCTCGCAGGCTGGTCTCCGCCCAGCCCACAGCACAGAAATGGTGCTGATGGACGGCCTTGGATATGAAGCAAACCAATGTCTTGCTGCCTCTCCCTGTCTCTCTGGCCTGTGATACCATTCAGGATGAGATGCTGGAGACACATGCGGCAGACTGCAGGAATAAACAGGGCAGTGCTCAGCTGAATTCGTTCATGCCTGAAGAACAGACCCCTGAGGTTTGTCCAGCTGCTCCCCATCGCCTAATGGCTGTTCAGAGAGGCGGTGAGAGGCCACAGACCCATGTACCACCAATATGCAGGTGGCACCCAACTGTACATCTCTTCTACTGACACTGCTTCTGTTTTCTTCCCAGCAGTTGGAAGAAACCAGCAGCTGGATGAAGCTCAGCCCACGTGATGTAAATAGGAAATTGGGAAACACGCGGAAGAGCTTGCAAATGTGCTGACCTCACCAGTGACTGAAGGCATCAGATCAGTGTGCCCTAGTGGTGCCTGAGAGAGTTGCTTTCCCATGGGCAATGCAGATGGCCACAGAGAGAAATGCTATTTCTCACCTCTGACTGACTGCGAACTGTGCCCTTTCTTGTCAGATGAGGACCAACCCTGAGGTCCATGCGTTCATCTCCTCCTGGATGGGCTGCTACAACTCCTCCTGCTTCAGGCTGAATGAGGTCTGTGCAGCATCAAGATACACGCCTTGTGCCTCTGCTTCACAAACACCACTGGCTCCTTCACTTTGGTACAGAATTCAAAGTCTTGATCCTACTGTACAAAATCCTTATCAGACTGGGACCTGGCTCCACGCCCTCCGTGACCCTCCTGCACGTCTACATTTCACAAGTGTGACCGAGTTGGGGAGACCCAGATGGAGCCACTCAGCAGCTGGAGACAGAGTGTTCCCAGCAGCGGGAGCCTGGGTATGGAATGCCTTGCTGGATGAGGTCAGGCTGATGCCAAGCATGACAACATGCAGATGGAAGTGTGTAGGACATGCATTTCCCATTAGTTGTCTTTTCCCAGGAATGTCACCCAAGCAATGAAATAATAAACTTTAAAAAACCCCTGAATGTAGAAACTCCTACACAGCTGAACCCAGTGCCACAGAGCGAGAGCAAGGCTTGTTCCAGCCTCGCTTGTTCGGTGCTGTGATATTGAGGTGAATGGGCACATTAGAAACACCATGGAGAGCATTCTTCTCCATTCTTCATTACCCCAGCAAGGACAACCACAGAGGGAGAGGAATCGGCCATTAACCCTTTGCGTGCTACAAATGCTCATGTTTCTGGAGACATGGTGAAGTGTGCTTAACCTTTCCTTGTGCCCTCCAGGTAGGGGATCTGGGTTTTGGTCCTGCCTCAACCACTGCCCTGCTGCATGACTTTGGTCAAGTCCCCTCCCCTCTGTCTCCTCTCCCACCCCTATTTAGATTATTAGCTCTTTGGGGACAGAACCTGTTGCTTATTATGGACATCACCCCATGCAACGGGGCTCTGAGCTGAGTCGGGGCTGCTTGGTATCCCCATAACACAAACGGATAATGGCAGTGTCTAAAGGAGGATTTGAAGACAGGCAGGGAGCAGGGCTCATTACTGTGTGATGAATTGTAAAGGCTGCAAATGTTCGCACTGAATGCAGTTCTTGTTTCCATTAGGGTGTCGTGCTTTAGAACGAAAACCCATTTTTTCAGGCATTATTGTGAAATCAATAATCTTAATGAACGCTGGATGTGGAGGGAGACTTCCTAGGAAAGATTTTTTCAGTTCCAACCCTGCTTGGCCTGTAAGAAATAACAATGGGCTTTCGAGTACAATCAATCTCTTGCAGAGAAAATAATAGCACATAATGAATGAATGATTCAGGTGTGTCGGAATAGCTTCCAAATAGACCCAGCCTTGATAAGGGCCTGATTGCTGAAAAGCCCTGATTCCTATTAGTACATTTTGTAGATGTGCCCCAGCCGGATCCCCGGCTAGTGTAAACTGGCACCGCTCCATTGCTGGCCATGTAACTAGATCCATTTGCACCAGCTGAGGACTTGGCCTGCCTGTTCAGAACCAATATTGAGAAAAGAGGGTACTGACCATGTCCCCAGCATAATCCTTCCTTTCCTGACTACATAGAGGGGTCTTTCACTTCGAGCTGCATTTAGGGTGACCAGATGTCCCGATTTTATAGGGACAGTCCTGATTTTTGGGTCTTTTTCTTATATAGGCTCCTATTACCCCCCACCCCTGTCCTGATTTTTCACACTTGCTGTCTGGTCACCCTAGCTGCATTGTTAGCAGGGAGGAGACCTTGATTTCCCATCTCCCCTCATGCAAATGCACCTCTTTCACCCAGCACAGCGCAAGTGTTAGCCCGTGAGTCTGGGTCTTCCATTTGTTACCATCTAGCACAGAGCCAACAGTGCTCCCCACTAACATCCTATATGCATGCATAATTCTGTCCACTCTATGACTTTCCCATGCAAATTCCAATGTTAGTATTCAGCCTCCAGAGTGGAGCACAAAAGGGCCTCTTGCTGTCACCAAAAAAATTCACAGAACCGTTTTGGTAATCATTAAGTCCCCTTGATGCTAGTGTGAGCCTATTAACTCTGTAACCAAAAGCTCTTGTTGAAACATCTGCAACTGATAGAATCGCAGAGAAAGAGACACAGCAAGGATCAGCGGTGGGCAACTCCCGGGAGTGAACTAATGAGCTGATTCAAGCGCTCGGCTGCCAAACTGCACATTTCATTGCTGGTGGGAAGCGGCCAGTGCCAAGTTGCAGCTGCAGGAAAACCTGTGGCTTCAAAGGAGAGCCACGTAGAAAGAATCGTCATGGAACGAGGGGCTGGCATGAGTGGGAGACAAGCTGGGGGGAACCTCCCCGAGACGGAAAGATAAACCCATGCCTGCTGAACAGCCTTGTTTGAATTTTGAGGGCCAGGCCCTGTGTATCGCTCTGTGTTGTAACCAGCGTGCGTGCCTACAGAGAAGGGATGGGACACTGAACTGGGGCTCAGGAGACCTGGAGCCAATGCCAGCATGGCCAGAGCTGTGTGACTTCAGGCCAGTCCCTTCATCTAGCCCGGGGCTCAGTTGTGAAATGAAGATAATATTTTCCTGTCTGCAGGGGTGGTTGGATAAACTCTATTAATGAGTATGAGACTCTCACATGGTAGGAAGAGGTAGATAGACCCTGCCTGGTGGATTCGTTCGGTGGATATATTAGGGCATGTCTATACTACTGACACTCTAATGGCACAACTCCAGCACTGGAGCTGTAGTGCCCTAGTCTAGACACTTCAGGTTGCCCATCGCTGTAGTGGATCCACCTCTCCAAGTGGCAGGAACTTGCTCCACAGTAGAATTCCTCCATTGACCTAGCCACGTCTACACTGCGTGTTAGGTCAGTTTAACAACGGCGCTTAGGAGTGTGACTTTTTCACACCCGTAGCAACGTAGCTAGGTCGATCTAAATGTTAAGTGTACAGCAGGGCTTTTTACTGGTGATAAGGGGCAATGTTCTGTGCAGATAAATTTGTCTGGCTGGGATTGGAGAAACTCTTAATACAGTTAAATTACCCTTTCTCTTCCTGTCCTAAGTGTGGATTACGATACGACTGATAAGACTCTCATAGCATAATCCCGGGAGCAGTGTTCCTGCATATCAACGTGAAAGCCAAAGTAATGACGCTAAATTGTTGGATTACTGGACAATGGAAAAGGCAGCACAGACTTTAATCATCAGAATGCAGAAATATGAATGAAATGCAGTTGGTGCGGCAGACTGGGGAAACCTAAATACTTCTGCTATTCTTTGTCATCTGCAAAGAATTCTGCAAGTATATGCTGCATTTAAGCCCTTTATTTCAACCAAGAACTGTAACTTGTTCATCCCATAGTCAAGGAAGCAGCTGATGTAGTAGAAACTAAAGGCGCATTTGACAATTTAGAGCCAGATTCTGAACTTGGTTACCTGGGGTAAATCCAGAGAAACTCCACTCACGTCAACAAAGTTAATCCCAGCAGAAAACTGTGCAAGCCAGCTCAGAAACAGGCCTCTTAGGGCTAAACAGCTGCCAAAGAAACGCTCCGGGGGCTGGGTAAGTCAGTGAATAAATATACATTAATTAAATAAACCTCTTGCTTAACCCTTTTGCAAGCCGATGCTTTGGGATACAGACCAATGGGGTTTGCATTGGCAGATCCGACAACTCTCACTTCGGGGACGGCTTTTCTTCTTGGCCTGACTGAAAGCCTGGCATGCTCTTTGCATCAGAGAGTAAATAAATGAGGTGTTGGGAACGCCAGTGTCAGCTCGACAGTCTCAGTGCCGTCTTTCCGGAAGCTGCTTCTTCCCCCTCCCCCGTCTGTGCTTCTGCTTCCCTGCTGCTAACACCGTGTTTAAGGCCCCTCGGTCCCATCTGTTCATTTCTAGCGCTGATCCCCTCTAATTTAAGCAACTCTCTTTATTAGCAGTCCCAATTTGTCATCAGTCTGGCCCTAGCATGGGCGGGCAGCGTCTGAAAAGGGATATTAGCCCTTGGTGCCTTGCATGAAAACTCGAGCTCTCCCCTTTAAAACAGGGGTCGCTGTCAGTGGCACTGAATGGAGCGAATGTGTGTGCCTGTCAGGCCTGGGCCGTGACAGCTCGGACTACAGCTAACAAGCCCCTTGCTCCCAGGTGCTGGGTGGTTCCTGCACCCCTCACTCTCTGGGACCATGCATGCGCGTAAGAGCTGCTCGCAGGATTTGGGCCTTGCAGACTTGGGCCCTCAGGTTATGTGGCACGTGATAAGTCATGACATTGGGCTGCGCCCCTCAGGCAGTGCTCCGTTGCCGGCCTGCTTTGGCAGCTGAGCAGCGAGGCCAGGCCAGGCACCAAAGGCCTTCAATTTGTAGGTGTCGGCGAGTCAACGTCTCTCTTTTTGATGGCAAGTTGTTTAGGGACAGAGGTAGCCTCTCTGATTCATAATCCAGGGGCAGCCGTCTGGCCCGTCCTGCACAGCGTGTGCTTGTGTTTAAAAAGAAAAGACACTAAGCCAGTGGTCCCCAAACTTTTCAGGGTCGTGCCCTGACCCCCACTTACTCTGTCTGCGGCGCCCCGCCCCCCCTCCCCCCGCCAGGGCCGCAGCTCCATGTGGGAGGGGGACATGGGTAAGAGGGCAGAGGCTGGGGCCACAGGGCTGAGGCTGGGGGCGGGCCAGGAGCCAGGCCAGGTGTGGCGCTGGGGCTGGCCTGCGGTCAGAGGGTGAGGCTGGGGCAGGGTGGTGTAGAACTGAGAGTGGAGCCAGGTTGGGTTCCCCTCTGTCCTCCACCCCCTTCCCCGCCCCCCCTCCCCCCGCCGTTGCAGGAGGGCTGGAACAATGTTTATAATGGGGGTGCTGCGTGCCATTGAACCAAACTATAAACCCTGTATATAATGGAAACCACGTCAAGCTGGGGGGTGCTGCGGCACCGTAGCATGGGCGGTGGGTGAACTCCCCACTTCTGCCTGAGGCCCCTCCCCCCCATTGACCAGTGTCCTGAGCTACTCCCCCTGCTCAGGGAGCTCAGGGCCGCCAGCTGGAGCCGAGTCCCCTGTCCCGTTCCCCCACCCGCCCGCCACTTCAGGTACAGGGGCAGGGAAGGCGGGGCCTTGTGGCAGAACGTGGGCGGGGCCTCAATCCGGTTCAGGGGCGGCTTAGCCTGCTATGATACCTGCCCCCCATGCCCAGTACCCCTGGGTCCAACACCCATGTCCCCGGTGGGGCTGGCCCAGGCCCCACTGCACCTCCCGGGGCACGCATCCCCAGTTTGGGGACCTCTGCACTAAGCAAACCCTCCTGGAGGGACAATTGAAAACCGATTAGCCTGAAATGATTGGCTCTGTGAAAGGCTAGCCGAGACATCCTCCCCCCCACCGGCCCGGCTGCAGTACTAGTTCTCTAGGTGGGGGCGATGCTTTACAAACCAACAGCCGCGCCGGCAGGCTAGTCTGTTCCTGCAGCATGGTCACTGCATAGCACCTACACAACTAGGCCCACTGAGTGAAGCTGCGTCTACACTGTTCTTAACTAGGTTCAGCTTGCCGTGACGCTGCAGCAAATCGGCTTTGAACTTGGCTTAGCCCAGGTTGAAACCCCAAGCGCCCTTCTAGGCTTTGTTACCCTGCGTGAAAAGCCAACAGCTCGCGTCAAGGCCAAGCTGGGCGTCTGGGGCTGAATCTGAGTAAAGTTCAAAGCCGCGTTGGCTGGGCTGTGGGGCTAGTTTAACACGTGTTTGCTAACTTGGGTGACCCCACACCGCTTGTTGCGTTTCTTTGCTGGGCCACGTAGCCTGCGACATGGCAGAACAAAGGGAACCAGCGAACCTGCTTGTGACTGGCGTGGCCTTAGGCAAGAGCTGCAGCTTACCCCAAGCTCCGTAACATCCGCAGCCCCTGCCAGTGGGCCTGCCGCCCCGCGTCACGCCACCCCGTCGGGCAGGCCGCAAAGGGAGGATGTCGTGCTGGGGTGGGGGGTGTACCAGCAAATGCAGGGGCACTTCACTGGGTATTCTGCCTCCCGGGACTCCCCCATGGTGCCCCACTGCCCCCAGAACACCAACTGCCACCACAGAACGCAACCGGTACCAGCTCCATGCACCCACACAGCCCTCATAGTCAGCACTCCCGTGTGGCAAAGGGCCCATGTAGCCAGCGCCGCACCAAACCGCCTCTCCTGAGACGCTTGTCAGGGGTGTGGGCACTGTCAGAATGACGCTGCGCTCCAGCCATCTCCTGATTAGGGTGACCAGCCAGCAAGTGTGAAAAATTGGGATGGAATGGGGGATAATAGGAGCCTATATAAGAAAAAGATCCAAAAATCGGGACTGTCCCTATAAAATCAGAACATCTGGTCACCCTGCTCCTGAGGCCAGAACAGTCCCTCAGGGCCTTTGCAGCTGAGCACAAGCGAGCCATGGGGGACAGGGCACATAGGTAGCCAGAAAGCTTCAGCAGCTGGGGCATGAAGGGGCCATACACCTGGAGACCAGGCATGAAATCCTGGCCCCATTCACCCGAGGGGGTGGGGGGTGGGGGTCTTGCTTTAGCTGCCGCCACATTGTGACAATTGTATTGTTTAAGTGGGTTTGTGTATGCAGTTTTTAGTTACTGTCCTTTGCAATGCTGGTCATTTGAAGAAGCACAGGTCAGAAGGCAGGAGTTGAGGTCATTGGCCCTGCACAGGGGGGCTTAAACCACAGAGCGAGGAGTCGAGCTGAGCCGGATTATTAAAGGGGCGCCTGCCACGTCTCAGCTGGCATGAGGCCACTGAAGTAACTGGAGCTGTGGATTTTCTTGGCTTTGTGGCTGGTGTGTCACATCTTTGATGTGTGCTGGGCAGAGAGCGTTTGTATTAATATGTCCACAGAACTGAGGCAGTGCCGTATGCCAGTGTAGGCACTTAGTGGTGAAGTTCAAGTGTGCTTTTATTTTTCACTCAGGTGCTGGCCGTACCCAGGGCTTCCTGGCAGTTGCCAGTGATCGATAATAAATGGTGATGACTTCTGCAGCTCTCACCAGCTGCGGTATAATGGCTAATACTGTACGGCTCAGATTACTGAGTACAGAGTGTCTGGGCAAGTTTGTACCCTAAAAAAAAAAAAAAAAAGCGGTCAGCTAAGGATCTTTGTGCGTAGTGAGGAGTCCCTGAACATGCTCAGTAGCGGCTCTGAAAGCTCTTAATAGCTCATCTGCACACTCTTCTTTTACGGTGAAATTCACCCCGTGCAAAGATCCCACCCTAAACCCCTGCACCGCTCTAAGTCCTCACACTAGAGGGTAAATGGGGCATAAACATTGGGCAGCTCCTCTGGGGAGGGGTGAATTCTACCCCAAGTTCTCGTTGGGGAGGAAATGCTCCTCCGGCGTTCTGTGGTTCAGCTGATGACGTGGCGAATAGGGGCCCAAGTGTGTGTGTGGCTAGAATCGGCTCAGACCTGTGCAAAGAGGGCCAGACGCCTAACCCTGTTTGGCTTTGTTAGACTTCAAAATGTAACCAAACTGCAGGAAACCAACTGCCAAGCTGAAAGTGGTCGGGCCAAGGATTAGCTAGGTATGGTAACACACAATGAGCGCCTTAAGACGAGGCAGGCAGGGCTGGGCAGGAGCTGAGGGAGCGTTAGGGAAAAATTGACTTACACAAATCAATGTGCTGTCCAGACACTGAGGAAAGAGGAGCAGGGAAGCAGCTCTCCCCTTGTGCACTGCTCAACACACAGGTGCTAGCTGCAGGGGCAGGGAGCTACAGTGCAGGTCTGAATGGGACTGACTTTGCGAACTGGATTTATTTAGTCTGGAACAAAACAGAACCCTCCTATTGTCTGAATCGCCTTGAAGCTCGAGCGCCCTCTAGTGCCCGGCTGGGGGAAAACACCCAAACCTCATTCAAAACCAAGGCCTGGTCTACACTTAAAAGTTAGGTCAAAACGTAGCTAGGTCAGCGGGGGTGTGAAACACAGACCCCTGAGCGCCACCACTATGGCCACGTAAGAGTGTAGACGCAGCTATGGCAATGGACGATTGCTTCCACCTGGTGTTGCCACACACTGATGACAAAAACCCATCTGTCAGCGTAGGCTGCATCTCAAGCACTGGGTAATGACAGCATAGCGACGGTAGCCTAGCTGGACCGGGAGAGTCTCCATAGTGTAGCCATACCCTGAGTTAGCAGATGATGTCTCTCTTTTGCTGGTAACAGGGACAAAGCTGCAATAGCAAGAGATGTAAACTCATTCATGATTAGCAAAAACCACCACCTTTGCCGGTCATCGATGCCAATGCCGGCAGCCAGAAACAGACGACGGGCTTGCCTACAGTCAGAGTTATTCAGGCACAGCTATTGCCCTTGAAACTCACACCCTACCGTCAGCCAAATTGCCTTTCAAGTGACGACAAGCCCTTAGTTAACAATCAAAGCAGCTGCTTCACTCCCATTAGAAATGCAGGCCCCAGATCTTAATGCAGGAGGAGAATCTAGGGTTACCATACGTCCGGATTTTCCCGGACATGTCCGGCTTTTTGCTGCTCAAATCGCCATCCGGGGGGAATTGCCAAAAAGCCGAACATGTCCGGGAAAATGCCGGCATCCCTGCCCCAGTCCCCTGCTTACCTTAGAGCGGCTCCGGCAGGCTGCGAGCTGCAGGCGGATTCCCCCGCGGTGGCGGCTGCTCCCCCCCAGACACCTCAGCTCTGTGCAGCTGAAGAGCCGAGCTGTCCGAGCGCTACCGGCTTCACGGTTTGCCGGGCAGCCCCCAGACCTCCAGACCCTGCGCCCCCGGCCGGGCGCTTCCCCTCCCGGGCTCCGGCTGCACCGGGGAAGCGCCCGGCCCAGGGCGCAGGGCCTGGAGGTCTGGGGGCTGCCCAGCAAACCGTGAAGCCGGTAGCACTCAGGCAGCCCTTTTCGCGTGGCTGGGAGAGAGAAGGAGGGGGACTGCAGGGCGTTCAGGGGAGGGGGCGGAGTTGGGGCGGGGACTTTGGGGAAGGGGCGGAGTTGGGCGGGGCTGGTGTGGGGAAGGGGTGGAGTTGGGATGGAGACTTTGGGGAAGGGGTGGGGCCAAGGGTGGGGAAGGGGCAAGGCCAGGGCCCTGTGGAGTGTCCTCTTTTTAAAAACCTTTAATATGGCAACCCTAGAGAATCAGCATAGACGTTTGAGCCAGATCCTCAGCTGTTGTAAATTAATGTCACACCACTGGTGTCACCGCTCTGTTCCCCTCATCCTCAACCCGCTGGCCACCAGGCTGAGCCCCTGACACTACAGTAGCCTGAGGACAGTGCCAATGCACGGGGGCTTGCCAAGGACTGGAGATTAATGGGGTGCAGGGAAACCGTGGCCATTCCCTGGTCATGCTCCGTATGTCGTGGCTCTGTGTGATGAGACGCCGTTGGTTACCAGTTGTAAGGTCACGTGTGCAGAGAACACAGAGCAAAGCACCCTGAGCCTGGGGGAGAACCTGGGCCTAGATTTTTTTACACCAGTAAATCAGACCGACCCTGGGAGCTAATGAGCAAAGCCGCGGAGAGGCCTCAGCCCTACATGCAGCCAGCACGGGCTGAGGGCAGACCCACGGCTCCATTAGCGAAGAGATGGTCTCGCTCTAGTTGTGGTGGGTTCATTACGTTATAATTGCACTTGCCCTTCATTAGCGTCTCTTCCTTTAACATCAGTGCCGTTTGGCAAAGAACTGGGGCTTTGAGTCGCCTCCCCTGGTCCGGTCTCTTGCCTTTACACCGACCTTGTCTTTCTGCAATGTTTTCTTAATTGTCTTTGGTTATGCTAGAGCTTTGCTTTTTCTTTATTAATGAATGCCACAAAGTAGTCACATGAAAGGCAACTAAAATTGCGTATTAAAGAACAGGGGATTTCTAACCCATTTTCTCCTCACAGGGGGCCCACACCTACTAATAGATAATAACCATGCAGTCCTTACTTAGTCAAGACTCTAAGGCTCAGGGCCCTAATGAGCTAATAAACTTCTGCTTGTGCCGTGATGGGGAGTGCAGCGCAGCCATTGCCTAGCAAACTAATGCCCTTTCTACACTCCTGAAAAGATGGCCTAGTCTTATGCTTTAGAGCAGGGATCGGCCACTTTGGCATGCAGCCCGTCAGGGAAAGCCCCTGATGGGCCGGGCCGGTTTGTTTACCTGCCGCGTCCGCAGATTCGGCCGATTGTGGCTCCCACTGGCCGCGGCTCGCCGCTCCAGGCCAATGGGGGCGGCGGGAAGCAGCGCAGGCTGAGGGATATGCTGGCCGCTCCTCCTGCAGCCCCATTGGCCTGGGACAATGAACTGCAGCCAGTGGGAGCCGCGATCGGCCAAACCTGCGGATGCTGCAGTTAAACAAACCGGCCCGCCAGGGCCTTTCCCTGATGGGCCATGTGCCAAAGGTTGTTGATCCCTGTTTCAAACAGAGGAATACGTCTAGAAGCAGATGGCTTTTTTTTTTTTAATGGTAGATAAAAGACATCTGATTAAATGTTAAGCACTTAAAAATCCAGACCTGCTTTGTGCACGCCCAACGACAGACTAGGGAACAGATTTCAGCTGCAGGAACATGTTGTGTCACCTTGGCGGCATCTCGCTAAGTGTTCAGGCTTCCTGAGCCGCACTGGACATGGAACTAAGTGGGCAATTTGCTAAGGCCGTTGCAAGGCTGAAATATGGGAGCTGTTACACTTTTCTTTGCCACTGAAATAGCTAATGATACGAGCCAGGCTAGTAATGTGTCTGTCAGGTAAGTTGAGGAGAGGTTAAGACACTTATCAAACAGCTGTGTTCAAATGGTAGCCCGTGTCTATTCTGATTTGGTTAAACATGACTGTGGTGTATTCAGGACGATGCAGGGATATCATTCTTCCATGTATAGGCAATAGTGTCAATAAACTTGGGGTGGGGTGAAACAGGCAGGATTTTCCGTGGCAGTGTATGCAAACACAGAAATGCCCACACATTTTTAGTAGCATTAACGCCGCCATCATGAACCTGGATTCCTTGAAGACATGGTCATACCTGAAGGATAGTTAGGCCTCGAGCCCTACAGAGGTGTCTCTTAAATCTTCCTTGATTCCCATTTTTTCCTGTAGTGACTGACTGGCCTTTTAAAACAGCAACATTGCTGTAGCCTATTCCTGTGCTGAGTGGCCTAACAGGGCATTCATTCATTTGGAAAATGGTTCCTGTGTATTTCCTTATTTAGGCTTTCTTGTTAATTGACAGAATTAAAAATACTCTGGGTTTTATTGTCTGTGATGGATTAATCTAATTTGAGTGCAGCTTTTTGGCTTGAGGCATCTGCAACCCTTCTATACATTCCTGCAGCAGGGAGAGGGGCTTGAGAAAATGTGCACCTTCAGGCCTCGACTTAGTACAATTTACAAAACAAGGCTGAGCCGTGGGCTTGCTCCAGCTGGTCAACAGAGGAAGTAATTCACTTTCTGTTTAAAAAAATATGTTGTAACAGATATCAAACTACACTGCCCAAATGCACTGCCTCTTGGATAGTACTTGCAACTGTTCTGACTTCCCTCTCCCTGAGACTGGAATGCCTAACCGGGGAGATCCCCACCCCAAAGGCTCTAACCCTCTAGCTGCTGTTTTACCAGCAACTGATTTTGACAGCGCAATCTTTGGGCCAGATCCTGATGCTGTTATTCATCTTGAATGATGCCTGAGTTCATGACACTATTAACCAGAACCTGGCCCTGCTGTTTCCCCTGCACTCCTGCTCCACAATATCCTTTGGTCTTAAACAAATTATGCTTTTCAACGTACATGGAGTAGGTGCATGACCTGATCCACTCTGTGCCCTTCATCCAGCCCAGTAGAGAAAGAGGCCTCACGGTGTGGATTAATTCTGCTCTGATTGTGGCTGGGTTGTATTGGGGGGAGGGATGGGAGTTGGAGAGTTTGGGGGAGTCTTATGAAAATTGTTTTTTAATCCTCTAGCTCGTGTTTTTTCCTTTGGGGCGTTACTACATCAGCCTAGAGCTTGCTAACCGAAGAGAGGCCCGTGCTAATAACCAGTCAGGTCTTGTCCTGCTCCAAGGAAAACCAGGGAATAAAATATAAGCACCCCCATCTGCACAGCCCCCAGAACTGGTTTTCATGCCTGAGCCAATGGAACGCAGGTCTCATAGCCGGTAAGGCCAGAAGGGACCATTCTGATCATCTAATCCGCAGGCCACAGAACCTCACCCACCCCCTCCGCTAATCGGCCCAGACCCGCAAAGTGCTGTGTTCTAAACCTCGAGCCCCCTGCACTCAAGCAGGTTCTACAATTGGCAGGAGTCGTTCTCCCTGCTCCAAATGACAGGCTGCTTTACCCTGACCGTGGAGGGTCAACAGCACAGAAATAGGTCACGAGCTCCAGTCTATACCTACACAGTCACGTCCCACTGCTGGCTTCAGAACTTCCCCCAGTGCCTGGAATGGTCTCGGCTGGGTGGAGACCTCTTCACTTCTTTCACCTCCCTGCTAAGAGCCACACGCTCTGAGCTGCCCACAAGAAGTGAGTCGAGAACAGTGACCAGTATAAGCCCCTCCCTTAGTCATTCCCGGGGTGGCCCTTGCTCAATTGTTGGCTGGCTTTTGGAGATGGTAAGAGTTTTTGGGAGAGGGGGAGGCAAGGGCTGTGCACACAGGTGGTACGTAATAACTAATAATAATACTACGCCGCACTGCTGAAAGCGGAGACTCTTTCATACTACCGGGGCCTGATCTGGGGCCCACTGAAGTCAATGGAACGATTCCAATTGATTTCAGCTGGGTGTTGGATCAAGCCCACATAGCGCACAGCCAAATGCAGGCCTGGGGAAACAGTAGTACGTACGGCCTGAATGCATGCCCAAGAGTTACTGCTTGAGAAAGAAGCCACCACAGTGTGAAATTCCCACTGCTGAAGGAATGGGAGGTGTGCACGGACAGATGCTTACATTTCAGCCATCTCGGCTCTCTCCTGCCCTCCGACATGTGTCCAGATAGCTGGTGTTTCCTGCTTGCTTTGATCATCTGAGTTATTATTTTCTCTCAAAGAAATATACAAGGCAATGCTGCTTTGGAACACACCAGCTTTTGGCAAGTTCAAGCCCATTTTTGGCCTCTGTGTGGTTTAAGGCCTGCTAATAAAATAATAATAAATAAGCACTTACAGAGCTCTTTACAACCATTCAGGCTCTCACCTATTGAATGCGTCTCCCTCGGGGCTCGAATACAAGCCCAGGACTCAGGAGACCTGGATTCTATTCCTGGCTCTGCTGCTGATCTGCTGGGTGACCTTTGGCAAGTCATTTAGCCTGTCCGGGTCTCAGGTGCCTCATCTGTAAAATGGGGATAATGATACTGCCCTCCTTTGTAAGTGTACAGATGGGAAGGGCTACATAACAACTAGGGGTTATTATTGCCATCCAATGGAGGAGGCCTGGGACATGGTACAAATGGGCTTAATGTTAGTGTACCGCTCACTGTGGAAGCCCCGGCTTGGTTTCTCAGGCCCCACCCTGGGGAGGCAATGGCATGGTGGAGGCTGGCAGAGCATACTGAATACAACCTCCATGCAGGGGCTGAGTCGTCTCTGCTCTGATAAATATGGGGCATCCGCAGATGTTTTCTGGGTCTATGCAGCCTGTCTAGCTGAGCGCACTCTGGTGCTAGTGTCTGGACTGGGATTGGATGGCGCGGACACAATTCCAGCCTGACGAGATCGCTTGCTACAAATGTAGCTATTTTGGGGGCTACGCCTCAGCGGAGGTCGCGCCATTGCCTGCAGTGGAGTTAATCTGCTTTACACAAGCTGGGGATTTGGCACCTTAGCGTTTCACTCTCCGTGTGTCGTGCTCTCCTTTACTCCAGTTGTATCAAGTAACCCCTGCCCATCACCATGAGACGGACGGAAGGGGCTCCAGGAAGGATCATCCAAGCTGCATTACTCAATGGCTCCGAGTCCCACTCTACAGTTGGAACAGCTTTAAGTTGGAATCCAGCTTCTCCCCAAAGTCATACAGTAGCACAGCGGATGGGATCAGGTCTTTCACATTCATGGGGCTGCTTTTGGTCCTTCCCAAATGTAGTTTTTTTAATACCCATAGTCCCTTGCACCATTCCTAACTGGTATCCAGGCAGATTGTATCTGTAACCCTGATGTGGTTTAAAATATCTCAGTTATGGGATACTCTTGTTAGCAGTGCTGGAGAGTCCAAGGGGGAGGGACCCCGTCCTCTCCCCGCCATTCAGATATCTAGTGGGGGAGAGAGAAAGCCTGCATTTTAATCAGATGCAACAACTCTTGAATTGATCATGGAGCTGTGCAAACATCCAGTGGCTGATGCAGTCACCAGCTGCCAATAAACAGTGACACTGACGCAATGTAATTCTTGGAGGAGTCTGTTTATTTGGAGATACATTTTGCTTCTGATGGTTATTTTAACAGCCTGCAGTAAAAGTATAAATCTGACATTTACCTGCTACATCAAGCAGCCTTGCAGATATGTTCAAACTTAGTATAAGTTTCTCAGTATAAAAACAGTTCAATACACAGGACACATTCACGCATCAGGAGTTGATTCACTTTTTACACTCTTCTATACATGCTATGATAATGTGATTGTGTGTACATCGGGTACAATGCTTTCCGGGGTCCAGTGTGACCTTAGTGATGTGAAAAATAAACTATATAAGAACCTCTATCTAAAAAATAACACACTTTTATATATCAGTAAACTCAGCTTACTTCCAAATGTATTTACAGAGAAAAGTAACAGAGGGACAAGGACCATTTCCAAGTTCTGCTGATTAAATTACTCCCTTCAACTGGTAAAGCATCTGAAATGCTGACGTGTTTTGCTCTGAATTCGATCTATGTACAATTTACTTTGCAACAGTGCAATTAAATAGCTCATTAATGTACTGAGATTGTGCAGTATTCATTGGCAGATCATCATCTTTGGGTCTTTCACAGTAACTCTATCACAATATCTTTTACAGATCGGAAATACATTGGCCACTGAAGGATTATTGCCCATTGGGACAGCAGGTGATAGGAGTATTGTGTAAAAGCTCAGTCTCTGAGGGAGAGAGATGCATATCTGTGTAGTTAGTAAAGCTCTTTTGGATGAGGACCTAAGCAGCAGCTGCCCAGATGTGCGGGGGTTGTGAGGGAATTTACAGTGGAAGAAAGGAGGCTCAAAAGACAGAAGTGAATGGAAATGGGTGGAGGGATAGGGAGGGTGGTACACATTAGAGCAATATTGTTGAGAGATCACCCGCTTTCTGGACTTAATACATCTCTATCCCCTGCTGAAAAGAAAGGAAGAAACAAACAGAATGGTATCTAGTTTGGTCTTCTGCGTCTCTGGCAAATACCCTGCAGGGGAGATAGCTTCTGCAAGAGCCCTGCAGTGTTCCTTAGCAGCAAATGTGGAAAAAAAAAAAAAACACCCACAACCCAAACCCTTCTCTAAGGATACAAAAGTGCCCAGGCTGGAATGCTGATGGGCGTTTCTGTTCCCTGTAGTCCATCCTTCCTGGATGCTGGATTTTAAATTCGACAAGCACTACCTTCTTTTTCGCATGCAGGTTTCAAGCCTTCCCAGCTCTTCATAGGACTGGTAGAAAATGTCAAACTCTCGGGCACCCCAGCTCCTCCAGACAGCAAGGCACCATTCCATGTTTTTGTTCTCAAAGCAGCACACAACAGTGTCCCTTGCTACGATAGCAGCTTCGACCAGCGCCCTGGGAAAGCAAGAACAGGGCTGGGGAATGGAGTGTGAACTGGGGTGCCGCTCTCCCAGAAAACAGACAGCCTCGCAAAAGTGAGACCCAAAAGTGCTTAGGGTTTGTCTTACAGTCAACGAATCTGCTTTTCTAAGAGGGCTGGAGATATTTAACACAGGAAAACATAAAGTAGTGTAACTAGTTACATTATAGCCACCTCCACCTCCCCCCAAAACCCCAAGCCACCCCAAAAAACCCCAACAGTGACATAGTTCTACAAGGCTCTTTTGATTACAACAGTACCGTGCAGTAATGTAAGGCCAGATTCGACAGACCTTCATCCCATTGATTTCAATGGGGCTGCTCACAAAGTGGGGGACTCTTCAATGGGAGGAAAGGTGGCAGAATTGATAAAGATATCCTATCTCCTAGAACTGGAAGGGACCTTGAAAGGTCATCGAGTCCAGCCCCTGCCTTCACTAGCAGGACCAAGTACCAATTTTGCCCCAGATCCCTAAGTGGCCCCCTCAAGGATTGAACTCACAACCCTGGGTTTAGCAGGCCAATGCTCAAACCACTGAGCTATCCCTCCCACCCAAAGGGAGCACTGGGGTAAAGGAAAGAGACCTGCCCCACCACAGGGACAGGGGAAACAGGAATGGCAGGAGTAGCTAGAGAGTTTGGTATTTGGCAGCTGTGGGGAAGCTGTCCTAACTCAGAGCAGCCCCCAAGGAAGTCACCCTTATCTCTCCCCCTCCCCCCACTCCTCAGAGGCACAGTACAGTATCTGGCTCCATCTTAGTGATATTGCAGCCTTGCAGACGCCTCCACACCCAGGGGAAGTAAGTTGTTGTCACTGGGAGTGCAATATTGTTGGATTTTTCATCATTTTCATCCTGCTGGTAGAGGATGAGCCGATGGACTTTGTGCCTGAATCAGCAAGGCTGCAATATTGTAAAATGGGACACGTCTAGCAACGGCCACTTCATCTGGTCTTCGACTCCCCATACTTTTCCTTCCTGTTTTTTTTAAATAAGGTGAATCTCTGAAACGAGTCCACCTAGCTAAATGGGCCTATGCAGGTAATAAAAGGGACCAAGCACTATACCTGACATGACATGGAAGTGAATGAAAGGAAGGCTTTGATTTCATGTTATCTGTGCCGTTTATTCATAAATGGCCATTCATAACACACAGCCCAGCTTAACTTCTCTTTGCTTTGTCTTGCCATGAATAGCACAATCACATATGGGTGTTTAAAGGGTCAGCAAAACCCCCCCCAACACTATACCCGGGTTATTTATTTACTTGGAAGCTCAGTTGCTACATGAAGCATTTTAAATTAATGTCCATAACGGTTTTCCACAGAGTGCCAGGAGCCACAGCTGGTACAAAGGTGCTTATTTAGAGCCAGAACGTCAACCTGCTCTGAGTGAATGAAGCCACAGACAAGCACTGCGCTCTGTAGTAAATACACTTCTTGTTCTTCACGCAGGGACTGAGTCTGCCGAGCACTGAGGACCTCCTGCCAGGTGCCGGGTGCCTGCAAAGCCCAGGAAGGCAGCACCTGGCAGGATTGGGCCAAGAGTTATCGCAACATCACCTTTTGCAAAATGAGAGGCGCTATCTTCACACTGATCCCAGCTTGGGAAACAAGGCAGCCAGTTAGAGCTCTGGAGGTGTAACTTGCTATGATGTTTCTGGGGCAGATCATGACCATTGCCTGAAGAAGCCAATTTGGATTGATCTGGCATGCGGGAGAGGATCTATCCCAACTTCTCCTGCTTGTTCCAGGATAAGGAGCAGGAGGGGCCATCCCAGCCTCAGGGCATGCTCTGCTCTACCAATCCTGGGCCATCCCAGCCTCAGGGCTGCTCTAACTTGCACTGAGGGCCTGTCTGTGTAACTGAAGCCTAATCACAGTGACTCCTCCAGCTGGGAGCTTGCTCTATGGAAGGGATTGGCAACCTTAAGCCCGCGGCCCACCAGGGTAAGCTCCCTGGCGGGCTGGGTTGTTTACCTGCCGCGTCCGCAGGTTCGGCCAATCGTGGCTCCCACTGGCCGTGGTTCGCTGCTCCAGGCCAATGGGGGCTGCGGGAAGTGGCGGCCAGCACATCCCTTGGTGCCCGCTGCTTCCTGCAGCCCCCATTGGCCTGGAGCAGTGAACCGCAGCCAGTGGGAGCTGCAATCGGCCGGGCCTGCAGACGGGGCAGGTAAACAGACTGGCCTGGCCCGCCGGGGGCTTACCCTGGCGGGCCGCGTGCCAAAGGTTGCCGATCCCTGCTCTATGGCATAGAATCCACACTAGAATGCCCCGAAGGGAGAGAGGCCAATTGGAGGATTGCAGGCCTTGCACCCTGACACTGATGGTACATTTCCCGATGGAATCCTTTGTGAACATGCAATACAGGCTCTAATTCAATCTCACCCATAGGGAGCCAGTTCTCCGGCCTTCAATACGGCAATGACTCTGCCGCGCTGCGTGCCACATTCCTTCTCCAGCCCGATAACTATGATGTCGCCACCTCGCCTACAGACAAAAGTGAGACAATCATGCTCAACAACATGGGCCATGGACAGTCAGGGAAAGCACACGTACAGTAGCTTTTCCGATTACATATGCTGAAGCTGCCAGCAGGGGGGTAGGTCTGAAATCCAGAGAGGCTCACAGACCTGGTTAAAGACAATGGGTGTACCAAACACTCTCTTTCAGGCTCAAAAGGAGGAGCAATCAAGTTCCTTATGTCATAAAAACAATTGCAGACAATTGCCCACTCAAAGCAATAGGCCAGTGAAGGCCCTGGAAGGTCAGCACTAAGCCACGTGGACTGAGGGGTTTCTCTGGCTGCAAATGCAGGGATATTGGCAGCAGGGTGTGTGCAGGTTAGGGTACATCTACACTGCAATGTAGGCCCAGGGGGTTTGCACTCCGGCTCAAGCCTAACTCCCTTCTCTTTACACACACATCACGCTAACCCAGGGCTCAGACCCAGGGTTGAAGGACCCCATGGGGGGTGGAGGGTCCAAGCCTGAGTCAAACCGGGACCCAGTATTCAAGCCCTATTGCTTTCCAGTGTGGACACAGCCCCACTGGACTCATGTTCTGGGAATCTGCTAAAGTATCCCACAATCCTATTGGCTGATTTTCTTTGTCCTCTGGACAGTCAGGTTTGGTGGACAATCAAGTTTTCCCACATTGCACCAGGAACAAAGGGCTAGAGCGGCCACATGCTGGAAGGGAACTAGGACAGTGGTTCTCAAACTGGGGCCGCTTCCAGAAGCTCCCATTGGCCTGGAGCAGCGAACTGGGGCCACTGGAGCCGCGATCGGCCGGACCTGCGGATGCAGCAGGTAAACAAACCGGCCCAGCCCGCCAGGGGCTTTCCCTACCCAAGCGGGGGCCCCAGTCTGAGAACCACTGAACTAGGACGTCTGGGATATGGCTAGTCGGACTCAGATCTGCATACCACGGTGTGGATGCTGGATACCCAGGTTTGGGTCCTGGTTAAAAAATTCTTAACCTAGAGTTGACAATCAGTGTAGAAGCTGAAGCTCTGGGTTTTCTAACCCAGGGTCCGCTGACTCCAATTCCACTTACCCTAGGCTTTCATTGCAGCATAGACATACCCTTAGAGCAGGGGTGAAAGTAAGGTAAATAACTTTAAAGGGATGGGGCCACGGACAGAAGGGGTGGGGCTGGGAGGGGTCAGCCTCCCCCAGCCAGCCCTTCTATGTTGCCTGGCGGTGATTTAAAGGGCCTGGGGCTCCGGCCACTGCTGCGGTAGAGGTGGCCGGCAGCCCCGGGCCCTTTTAAATTGCCAGGCCCTGGAGCAGCTGCCCCTTTTGCCACTCCTGTCAGCGGCCCTGGGGGGTGGGAGGGGCAAAAGGGACAGCGATGTTAAAGTGCTGCCGCGCCAGTGATTTAAGGAGGGTCCTTAAAGCACTGCCAAGGCAATGCTTTACCGTGGGCTGTGTACAGGCTGGTACCGGCGGCCACTTCTTACCGGTACGCCATACTGACCCGTACCGGCCCACTTTCACCTCTGCCTTAGAGGCAGAAAGCCAGCAAAAGCAGTGGTGAACATGACCCTGAGAAGAGGCAGAGGGACAGCTTCTTGGGCAGAGGATTCACAAGAGTGGCAGGTGTGGGGATTTCTGGGCAAGAAAACTGCCTGCTGATGTTCGTTTCTACTCTGTCCATGGAAACAAGTTTTTGAGTACATTTTTTTTTTTTAAATAAACAAGATGGCACCAAGAATACACCTGATTTGTATCAGGATTTCTTGTCCTAATGGAAACAATCCTGCCAGACCTCAAATTTGCCAAATGGGCAATGCTAGATACCATCCAAAAGTTGTAGAAATGTTGGTTTCTAACTTGAAATTCTGGGACAGTTACGTAGTTTTTTTGTTGAATCTTACTGCTAGACACCACCCTGGGTAAGTTTGATGTGAAATTACAATTAGAAACAAAACCCAAGTCCTTGAGAGCTTCCCTAAAGCCAAACTAACTCATGCTCCACTTGTGACTCGGATCTGGTTTGCTGAGTATGTGTTTACCTCGGGATCCAGATGAGGTCTTTAACTGGAAGAATCTTTACAGCTTGGAGATGAGATGTGTTCTCATCTGTTGGTGTAGCATCATTTTCAGATCTGTCTGGGGAAGGGATCAGTTCATGAAACTTGTCGGACTCCTCGCAATCCATGGAGAAAGGCGCGCTAGATGAGCTTGCAGGGGAGCTCGGCAGACTGGAGAAGGACCTAGTTATTCTGTTAGAAGGGGAGGATGAGTAAGAAGACACGGAGCAATAGTCTGTGAGGGAGTCCTGATGGTTTAATATTTGTGTGCCCAGCTCCGGGCTGTAGATAATGCTCATGTCAGCCAGAGAGTTACTCTCAAGCACCGTCCTGTGTACAGCTGTTGTAGCAGGGATCCCTGCGGAAGGCTGCTGGATTGTAAACATGTCTCTTAAAGGGCTGCGGTCACCACAGAAGTACCGCGCGCAGAGCTGATAGGTTGCAGTATGGTACATCACCAGGTAGTTCGTTTTATCATCCAGGCACCAAATCACTTCCTCCCCATGGTACTCGGAGTTACACGCCATAGATGTGATCACAGATGGAGGGTTGTAGGGCTCCAGCCTCCTGTTTATATCTATGGTCACGCAGTCTATGATGAGAATCCCAGGGCCATTGCTGTACCAGACCTCGGCACCGCTGTTTGTTATTTCCATGGCTTTCACAGGGTAGGGGTTCTGCCGGGGGTCACTGTCCAAGATGTTGAACTTGGACCTATTTGCAGTGTGTGAGCACAAGTAGGAGCAGCTGTCCTCTGGGATGCCACGTGCCACTGAAAAAACTGCCACAAGTCCATCTGACAGTCCAGCCAGCACCAGGTAGGAGTTCTGTGGGAGAGAGAGAGAGAGAGAGAGAGATTTGTTTCTCTATGTAGATGGTATCTTGGGAATCTGACTCACTGTGTGACCACGGGCACATGCCAGAACCCTCCCTATGTCTCGGCTCCCTCAGCTGTGAAACAGATAGAATAACGCTCACCTCACAGAAGGGGAGTTGGGTTTTTCCAATGTATCAGACTGTAAGAATGTGTCTATCCCAGGTGCTTGGTGCCTCTTAACACTTTATCATACTGTGAAAACCAAACCCAGGAGCCTGACCCTGACAAGTACCTTACCCTTCCTAGGTACAACCCTCAAACCAGGACCCACTCCTGGTACAAACATGATTTTGCAGCATGCCCCAAAAGTCAGCAAATTCAGGCGATTTCAGACCAAGGCAGGGGGAATGAGTTCCAAGGCCAAGGCCAAGGGCCGAGGCTCCTCTGCCGAGTATAACTAAGTCTACGTCTACACGTGTAGCGTAGACGCGATAAATTGATCCCCGATCGCTCTCCCGTCGACTGCTGTACTCCAGCTTGGCAAGAGGCGGAAGCAAAGTTGACGGGGCAGCCGCAGCAATTGACTCCGCGCCGTGAGGACGCAAGGTAAGTCAAACTAAGATACGCCGACTTCAGCTACGCTATTCTCGTAGCTGAAGTTGCGTATCTTAGGTCGATCTCCACCCCTAGTGTAGACTAGGCCTAAGAAATTCTAGCCCAAGCACCTCCACAGAGCTTAGCTTATCACACAGGGAGAAGGGCAGTCACACAAGGAGGTGAGTCACAGGCCATTTAGGTCATAAAAGGTCAAAAATCAACATCTATATCCATAACACAAAGGGGAGCAAAAAGACAGAGTAACCCATCACTTAGAGAACACTGGGAACAGCAACCTGTGAAAGTTGGATCCCCTGGTCTGGCAGGCTGCAGATGCTGGTAACTTTATGTGAGTAAGAAAACTGCTTAGGAAAAGATTGTAACTTGCTAAGATTAAGATTTAGTCACTAGAAAGCATGTTTCATTTTGTTTTGTTTGTAACCAGACCTGTCTCTTTTCCCCTTGTTTAGTGTCACTTAGATCTCTGTTCTTTGTTAACAAACCTAGTCTTCTTTTGTTACAAAATCATCTCAATGCTGTGTATTAAAGTGAAGTGTGAGTCTCCTGATAGGCTGATGTGTGCTCTGTCCTTTTGGAGGCAGCGAACATAGAAATTTCTAAGAGTGTCCAGTGAGTGACGGGACACTGCAGTGGGATATCTGTGGGGAACTGAGGTTCACTGATTGTTACCTGCAAGGCCAAGTTTAGACTGGCAGAGTCTTGAAGAGTATGCTGCAAGGCTGGTGCATCAGGGAGCTGACACATCTTAGCGGTAGCAAAGCTCTCACTCTTGCTAAGACAGAGGGATAACAGAGTAGCTCGCAGATCTGGGTGTCCTAAACATTACGTCACAGAAGGTCATTTTACATTAAAGAGTTTTGATGGGGAATTGTCAGTCAGTTCTACTAGCCACATTTTAGCAGGCTTTAGCTGGACAGTGAAAGCTATTCTCTGACCTTTCACTCCTTCCGCCCCCATCCCCAGCTCTGAGTCACGGTTAGATCTTTTCAACTCCTCCGCAACTAAGTGCCTTGGGAGAAGTCAGTCTGGCTAGCAAGCGATGCATTTCTTTTGGCTTAGCATCATAAAAGTCTATTTGATCTCCTTGGTTCGTGTCAGCTACAACAGAACAGAACAAGGTAGCTTTCAGACTCAATGGGCCAGCTTCTCAGTGTGTATAATTCAGCATAGCTTCACTGAAGTCAACACAGCTGCGTCAACTATACTAGCTGGGGATCGGGCCCAATATATCCCAAGGAATATTACAAAACACTTAGACAACGTTAACACCATCACTGTGGAGGCAAATTCAGCAGCCATTTTATGCTCAGCCACAGCATGATTCAAGCCTGGGACATTAGAACCTGTTTTATTCAGGCACTGAGGTTGCCCCCAACACTTTGGCAAGCATGGCATGAGAATTCCTGCCCCAAGAAGGGGCTTGAACCCACATTTGTCACTGCATATCCCGAGGTAAGAGTGCTAGCCACTTAACATGCAAGAGCTATGAAAGCCACATGCTCACAAGGGCTAGACACTTCATTGATGCTATCAAGGCACCAGTGTGTTGGGAGGTGGTGGACGCAAGGCAGACCTCTCCAAACCATGGTATTAAAAAAGTGACCAAACCCAAGCAGCACAGCAGCCTCCGTTAACGTTAAGTAACTTTCTTGGAATTCACTTGCGACATTTTAGCGGAGAGAAGAGCCAACGAAAACACAGAAACAAAACTGCATTGGAAGCCTCTGGCCTGCCAAAAGTCCAGCTGTGCCAGTGAGAATGGCCTCTAGATGGGGGCGTGTGCCATACTGTACAGCACAGAGGGTGAGCCTGCGCCAAGACGTTCTGTCCTCATAACTACAGTACAGTGTAAGGCTTAAAGCCTACTGGAATTCACCAGATACCAGGTAAACGAAGTCCTCAAACAACACAGACTTTGTCACTCCCCCATCCCATTTCCCTGGCTGATCCTTCTGGCACAGAAGACTTTGGCAGGCTACAGCTTTTAAATGCAGCTTTTGTTTTTTTGTGTTCTAGGCTCCTTATGAAGGCCAGGTCCCGACACACGTTCCAACCTCTCTCTTGCTTTTCTTTGTGAAAATATTGGAAACAGATTGAAAAGGAAATTGCTTTTGGGGGGGTCTGGAGGATTTTATTGTTATCTGGTCATCAGAATTAATCATAAAAATTAACCACCAAAATTACACTTTCAGTTCCTCTGGTGGTTTGTTTTGTTTTGTTTTGTTTTGTTTTTTGAGGCGGAGGGTTTATTTTCAGGGCTTCACTCTGTGCCTTTCAAATGTCTATGGTGTTTCCTTTGGATGAGAAAAGAAGCATGGGAAACTATTCTTTTGGATCTGTCTTCCCAAATGTAGCCAGTCAAAAGTATTTCCCTTATGAGCAAAATCCCAGGGCAGTGATCTGACTGTGTGTTACTTCAGGTTTAATCAGCTAGCTGGCTCTTGTGCTTGGAAAAGGCCGATGTTCCCATCTGCCTTAGCGCAAGATTCTTTTCTCTTTAGAGGCTTATTCCATACAGCAAGCTTGACCAATTAAGACAACAGGCCTTATGTGACTCGTTCAGCAAAATTGTCAACTCTTGTAAACAAGTTTAGCTTCTTGCAGACCTTGCATGCACTTCCTCCTGGTGATTGGCCTGGCCATACACAGATAAGGCCATACACAGAAAGGAGAAAAAAATATCCTAGAAGGAATTCTGCTGAAAGGACATTAATTGGGGGGGGGGGGGGGGGGAACGGGGAGGGAGAATTGTTTAGATTCAATATTATTGTAGGGCCTGGAATTATTTATTACAGTCACTAGACATATCACAATCTGGAAAGAATCCAGGAGACCTAGGACCCACTAGAAATCCCATAGGGTTGTAATCAGTGTGACAGCAGAAAGTCTCAAAGTGAAAGGCACATTCTACTCTTCTGGACAAAATACAAGGTAGCAGAAGAAAGATAAGTCAGGTGTCAGGCATCAAATATCGGGGAGGAAAAGTTCTGTAGCTTTGGGAGCCAGAAAAAGTCAACAGGAGCAGCCTCCCAGAAGGTGAAATTCATTCCTGTGTCAGCACCAGGTCTGTGCACCCTGTAAATCCCACTTACCCGAAGGGCGAGGTGGGATGTAAGCAGCGCACACTAACCCTGCGCTCACCCTCTGTTCAGGGACACATCTCACTAACTATACAGCAGTCTGAGCCACTGAATCAGAAATGCACAGTAACACAGAATGAACACAGGGTATAAAATAACTCCCCACAACCTCATTACCACTGTGAAAACTGTTCTGTGCAGTTACTAGACATAGCATGTTGGCATGCGAATAAGCTTTCAGATAATTAGAGATATTGAAAATAAATGGATAATAATGTGACTTTTTCACTCTAGATGGTTACAGGTAAAACCGAGGATAATCTAACCAATCAGAAAATATTTTTATATATATCCTAAAACTTGACGGTAATAGCCAATAATGCCACATTTCTCTTAAGAGCCTGCTCATGCTAGGATTTTAAATGTCTCCAAAAAGAAGACTGCTAGCTATACACCACGTAATGCCTCCCGTTGTTATTACCAGGGGGAGATAATATCCCTAGCCTGCCTTTTGTTGTATGCAAATTCCTAACCCAAGAGAAAAAGGGCTATTGCTAAGGCATAGGAGATACTTATGCATGTATACATGTAGACTTTCCAATAAATATGCGCTTAAAAGAAATACTCAAGTCCTACATTAGGAATTAACCAGTATCTATCCTAATCACTCAGTTACTTCCCTTCTACCCATCTTCTCATTCACTTACACTAATTTTTTTCTAATGATGAGGTGGAAATGCAGCTGGAAAGCTTCAATGTAAAGAAAGCAGGTGTATTTTGACTACCACCCTAGCAGGTTCTGAAGTGCTATTTCTAGACCCTCCTGCCTCAAGTTCTCTCCATACCACTTTCAGGCCTCTGCTCTCCTTGGCTGGGAAGCAGAGACCTGTAAACTGCTCTTTTTGCTCTGCCAGCAAGTTCTAGTGTAGAGGAGATCACAGCAATGTCCTTTAGTTATGCAGAGGATAGTGAAAAACAACATTATCTTGGACTCCATAAGCAGAGCCTTTGGTTCAACTGATACCCTTTTCCAATGGTGAGAAACATTCCTCTTTACCTTTTTTATAACAGGCACTGCTAAGAAGCAGCTCACGGTAGCCGGAGTGTCTAATCCCTTTTGTGGAGTATTTAAAGGACACATGCCTTGTAAGCCATATACATAAATCTTCTGGTCCTGCAAATGAACAAGAGCAGATGAAATTATGTTGAATTCAGTAATAATTTAACTTAGCTGCTTTTCACATGAACACGTAAACTGTCTCAAATTTGTTCCCTATAAAACGGTCCAATTTGTATTTCTGGAAGTCAAAAATCTCCACTTTGGATTTAATTTAGTTCTTTTTTGGCCAACTTTTATCTTAAAAGTCCTCTCCCGGATGATTGCTTTGGCTTCTGTGATCTGGCTGGAGAGGCTTGGATTCCCCTTAATGCAATGTACAAGGATCAGATTTTTACCAAATCTGCAATCAGGTGAAAATATGATTGACTCCACACATAGTTCACATCTACTAACGTTATTAGGGAATTTTCTGCCAGGAAAATCAAAATTACATATGTTGTTTTGGTTAGTTTGCTGAACCGAACCAAAATATTTCATTTTGAGTCAGTTCAACGTCAAACTGCATCTCCCTGAGGTATTGCATTGCCTTATGGAAGATGTAGTTCAGATGCTTCATGCCCCCACCCTACTATATGGACTGGGCCTCTTGGCTGCACTACAGCTCCCATGATGCACTGCAGTTTCCCCTCTGAACAAGCTGTAGGGTTTATCATGGGAGATGTAGTCCAGCCTGGGAGCCCAGCCCATACAAAAGAATGAGGGCATGAAAAAACAGAACTACAGCTCTGAGGAAACGGTGTGGCACCGTAAGAAGATGCAGTTTAATGCTGAAGTTACTTAAAACTAAACTTTTAATTTCAGTTCCAGTTGAAACAAAATATCTCATTTGTCAAAATATTTAATTTTTAATCAAAAATGTCAAAATGAAATGTTTCAACCTTTCTAAATTTAAATTTTTCTGATCTTTTCTTTCTGTGAAAAATGCCTATATTTTAAACTTTTTTTGACCTGATTCAGGACAAATAAAATGTCAAAATATCAGAATTACCTGCAGGGATGTAAATTCCAATTTTCACTCAGCTCCAGTGTCCATGCACACGCAATTAGAGCTGATTGAATGATCTATTACAAATAATTCACCCAATTCATCTAGCCCTTTTTCCATTTGTGAAGCTCTGACTTTTAGCAATTCATTTATAATGGTTCAACGGCTTTTGCAAGAACATTCTTGTTTTGTGTCAGAGCCTGGTTACACTCAACATAGTTCTGTCGGAGGAGTAGATAGGGACCTAGAGAGATAAATCCACTGCGCTATCTTGGTCTTATCTTCTTAGGCAGGGATTTTAAAGGGCATAGGAGAGATAGGCCCCCATTTCCCACTAACTTCCAACTCCCTTCATCCTCTTTTTAAATCCCCAGTCTCAATGTGTTTTCGTCCACCCCTTCCCCTTATCATTTACAGCAGTGTTTCCCAAACTTGGGACGCCGCTTGTGTAGGGAAAGCCCCTGGCGGGCCGGGCTGGTTTGTTTACCTGCCCCGTCTGCAGGTCCGGCCGATTGTGGCTCCCACTGGCCGTGGTTCGCTGCTCCAGGCCAATGGGAGCTGCTGGAAGTGGCACGGGCCAAGGGACGTACTGGCCACCGCTTCCAGCAGCTCCCATTGGCCTGGAGCAGCAGCGATCAGACGGACCTGCGGACGTGGCAGGTAAACAAACCGGCCCTGCCCGCCAGGGGCTTTCCCTACACAAGCGGCGTCCCAAATTTGGGAAACACTGACTTACAGATAGGATTCTTTATCAGATAGAATCTCTCAGTGCTGGTGTGCTATAACCTGAGACAGTTTTATGTTGGACAGCTGTCGTTTCCATGTTCATTCAGAACGGCAGAACCATGGTCTTGGGACCAGTAGGCTCTAAACACTAGCTAAATAACAGGTGGAAACAATATACCAGTGAGAAAGCAGATGTAAAGTTTGATTGCCCATTTGAGACATCCATTGTCATGCGGATTCTCTGAGCTTTACATTACTAATTTATTAAGCTAATAGCATGTTTCTTTATAACACACACGAATAAAGATTTCTCCAGTAGGGCAATGAAGCGCACACAACCAACAAGAAGAGCTCACATTTCGGATAACGTTTACCTCTGTGGCAGTCCATAGTGCACTCTGAACTTTTAACTGGCAGCATAACTTCATTCCTGGGCAGCTCATTCTCTCCACTTCTATGAGTCCTTTCTCTGTATTTACCACAGTGTAGTTTCTGAAAGGAGCAAATGTAATTTGCTATTGCAACGGTGCCAACAGTAAAACAGCATTAGCAAGTATTTGCAATTAATGTGTTTACACTGTACAATTTGGAGATCGCCTAGTATTTTTGGCCAGATCATGCATACTGTCAGCTCCTTAGCTACCCATAATCTTTTTTTGGGGAGAGGAAAGTATATCATAAAGGGAAAAAAATTCAGACACTTAAAAGCTCTTTCTGCTATTAACTGTTTGCTAAGTGTACTCCAACTGTTGTCTTGTTACTCTGATTATTTTGCTGGCTAAATGAAAGAAGTGACACATCAAGAAAGGATGAAGGCCCTTGAGGTGGTAACATAATTTTTAAAAATTTGATTAATGAATATTTTTGTGAATAAAAGCACTATGTTTGTTTCACTATGATTCACTCTGATTTTATATGGGTATTTGAACAAACCCTGGGTATTCAAAAATGGGTATATGAATCCCAGAAGTTGCAACTATTTTAGCATAAGTAGTTATAAGTTCTGAAATATGTAAGAGATGTGCATAACTTGTTACTCTCCTGTCTAAAATGATTTAGTTATCCAATTAGGGAGCAGAAATAATAATGTATGGCTTAAGTAATCAACCAAATGCTATGAATGACAAATAGTGAAAGCAAGGAAGAATAGAAAAGGATAAAAACAAACCATCTACCTGGTGTCTTCCTTCCCATCCCAGAATACCACAGTGTATTCTTGGCCTTGGGAAGAAAAGAAGGAAGACTGCTTCCCACAACACAGCAGGTACATGAAAGTAGAAAACGTAGGATCTTTCATCTGTCCTACAACAGAAATGGCCAATGGACGCTGAGAAAAAAAATAAAAAGTACATACGCTGAATAGTGTGTACACAGCAGAGATTCTTTTGCAGGTCAAGAATAAACAATACATTCATAATAATCACTATTTATTACATCTATAGTTCCATAGGCTGCGGAGCTCAAAAGAACCTAAGGGTGCCCAAATCTGCACCAAATCCCTTAAACTTCTTTCAAAATCCTGTCCCATAGGTGCTCCCTGAGCTTTGCATTTCAGTGTAAAACCAACATAAATTACAAGAATCAAGGCTGATCCCTCTCCTTCCACCCCTCTCTCATTAGGATTTTATCTATGAGCCTCTTGCGCTTTGAAAATTTAGGGAAGAGAGCCACGCTCATCACAGAGTATAAGTGTTTGTAAATCAAAGCTCTGCCTGGCCCTTACGTGAAGGACTGTGGCTCCAAACATGCAAAATGATTAAAGAAAGATATCGTACAGTGTAATCTCCTTTTGTATTTGAAACCCTTTCCTGTCCCCATGGTGCCTTTTTTTCAAAGCTCCTGAATTCCTTATAGATGTATTCACAGCATGACACATCAGTGGTTTTTAGTAATCAAGGGTGGAATCTTGCCCCACTGAAGTCAATGAGAGTTTTGCCATTGACTTCAATAGGCCATGATTTCACCTTAAGGGTAAGCATACCGTTGCTCCACTCATGGAACCCAAACTGAAGTCAATGGAAGTCAAGGGCCCAATCACTAGCAGGTGTAAACGGGTGGAGCGTCTCCACTGATGTCAGCGGAGCAGTGCCCATTGATACCAGCTGAGGATCTAGCCCTTAGCATGTAGAGGGGGGCTGCCCCGGTAACAAGCAGTAGATAAATGGTCGAAAAGCATCAATTGTCAGGCCCCCCTTGTACCTTTTCTGGCTTAGTGTCCCAACATTCCATCATGAGCGTCTGCATTCTGTGGAACTGCACTTCCCCCGGCTGCCCCAGAATGGGCCGGATCCCTTTAGACAACTTCTTCGCAATCTGAAGCTGATGTTGTCCGAGCACAGGCCGCTGTCCAGACAATAGTTCATATAGGACCATTCCATAGGAGAACATGTCCACCTACGGCAAATATCACACAGTTAAGCAATTAGCTGCCTCCATAGATGGGGTATGGCTATTTCTTTGGAAGGGAGTTTTATTGTATTGCTAGAATTTGGGATAACATTGACAGCAGTGATGGAAACCAAACAATACATAAACAAGCATTAAGAGGTAATAAAATAAGATCAGCAGCACATGCATGGAAGGTGAAATGCACCCCTGTGCAGTGGGCCAGGCTTAGGCATCTCTTAAGTGCTGCATAGCCCTTAAGCTGGCTGGTACGCACCGGGTTAATTTCTTCTAGAAAGAATGAATGGACCTAAACGAACAATCCAAATCACTTTGTTCCCCGCAAGGAATCGTCCATGGCACATACAGACATTTCCAATCTAGCTGCAATCAGTGTTATGAACAAGGAGTCCAGTTTGCATGTGCCTTGCTCATATCTTGAGGACGGTTAACACACCACCACCACACTTAGTTTCTTCATCAGTGATTCCATTAAATCAGGTCTCTTTGCAAAAGTGTGTGTCTCAAGTTAAGATTCCTAAATCCAGTTAGGCACCTAAATAATGGTCTGATTTTTTAGAGGTGCTGAGTACCTGAAGAGAATTTGTTGTTGGGCACCTCTGAAAATCAAGCTATTTACCTAGGTGCCTAAATATGTATTCAGGAGCACAACTTTAGGCACCCACTTTTGAAAACCTTGGCTTTAGTCAGCACATGTGATAAAACTCCATGAAGGGCCTTGATGAGCATCTTTTTCACTGGATTATAGATGAGAGTTGTGCCACTCTAATGGAAATTTCGTAGTTACCTTTTCATCATAGACTATTCGAGGCCTAATCTCTGGGGCTTGGTATCCAGGAGTGCCTTCCACTCCAAGAGCTCCTTCATGGAATGACTGCCGAGAAATCCCATAGTCAGACAGTTTGATGTTGACATGCTCTTTAATGTCCAGGGACCACACTAAAATATTGTCTGACTTTAGGTCACAGAATATGATGTTCTTCTTATGCAGGTAGGCAAGGCCCGTTGCAATCTGATATGCTATTTTCTGGGTCAGCATATGCCCCAGTGGCACAAAGGAAGCCCCTGTTATAAAGGAAAAACGCTGTGTTCAGTAGAACAAACTTTCATAAAGATGATAGTTCTTGTCATTTTAATCTGACCTAGTGTAAACAATCTACCTGTTAAAATGTCACTCTGAATGGGATGATCTGAAGGGGCACCATTCACGTTACTTTAGACAGAACTCTGTCAATTTTTTTTTAACCCCCTTAATTTCAGCGGTTCATAACGCTCTCATAAAAATTAATGTTGGGCTGAAACTAGACAAAGTGCTGATATGCAGACAGGGCCAAGTTATTAAAGGGGCCTCATCCCAGTTCTGGATTTTACACCATTAATTTAACAGCAGCAAAATTACAGGTACATAAGATAGCATTTAGATCTCTAAATATCTGATTTGCATGGGGAAAATTGCACAAGCAGAATTAAAATGATATTTGGATACCCAATCCCCATTCATTTTAAGGGGAACTGGGCATACACATTTCTTACATAGTTTTGAAAAGCTCAGCCTTATTGCCAGTTTTCATGAGACCCCACCAAAGTCCCAACTTGAGAGAAATTCCATCGCTGCCCACCGAACTTGGAAAAAAACATTATTTCCTTCTACCTCTCAAAAAATAGCTTCAGTGTTGCAGGCCATTTGCTCACACTGTGATATGGGGATTTCATTATTTTCAGGGAACAGGTTTGGGGCTGTTACCTTTGGACTTTCCAGATAACACAGTCGTGAGGCTGCCCAAGGGGGCCAACTCTAAGGCAAAACAGAGAGGATGGATGCTAATCCCAATCAAGGAAACGATGCAGGGGTGTTGCAAGGAGTGGAGCATGCTGGCTTCCTGACGGAACTCTGAGAAGTTCTTCATGGCGTCCATAGCTCGCAAGTGCTTCAGCATGGTATCTAGCAAAACACACAGGCCTCTTTTCACTTCAGCACATGGCATTGCAATAGGTGAACCAAGCAATGAGGCTTTAGCAGTTTTCTTTGAAAGCTAAAACTGTTTATAGGATTCTAAGAGCTAAGAAAACTACTGTAGGAAACAAACAATGTCTTTGCTTATTCTGATTATGCTGCTTTGGGCCTTCCCCTCCTTAGCATGAGCTGCTATTAGGCATTATTGCTACTGTCAGTGGGAGTTACACAAGTGCATTAGGAAGCAACTGGGGGTGGGATTTTTTGACTTAGGAGTGTAAGACCCACTGAAAGTCAGTGGGACTTGTGTTCTTCCATAATGTAAGTGCTTTTGAAAATCCGTCCCTATTCTCTTTAGAGCAGGGAGTCAGCAATTCATAAGCAGCATGTTACTATTATATAAAACTTCCAGCGCAAGAGACTTGCCCCCTCTGACTGCAACCCCAGCACAGGAGCCGTGCACAACAACAGTCCTCGTGCTAAGGGAAAGCAGAGGCCATTCATGGCTAGCCTTGCTGTTTGCGCTTGCCATTGGTGCAGTAGCTGTGCTCCTCCACAGTTCATGGAGGCACTGTATGCTTCCCCTTTAAAACCAGAAGTGAGGACAGTGAGGTGCTCTCTCCCAGTCTCCAAGGCTGTGGAATAGCCTCCCAGGGGCAATGAGGGAAGCCCCATGATTTGTGATCTAAAACTAAACTGGCCAAAGTACTGGTAGACTCACCATACTAGCCCCCATGGGATTGACCGGATGATCTAACTGACCTTTCCTGCGTTTAACTTCTAGGACTCGCTATCAGTCCCAGTGAAGGGAGCACCTCAGAGAAGACCAGCTTTCAGAAGGTATGAAGACTGAGTTAGTAGTAGTAGTAATATTTGTATTATGGTAGAGGTCCCAATTAAGCCGAGTGCTAGGTGCTGTACAGACACATGAGAGACAGTCCCTGCCCCAAAAAGCTGACAGTCTAAGTAGAAAAGACACAGGAAGTATCATCACCCCCATTTTACAGATGGAGAACTGAGGTACAGATTGATTAAATGACTTGGCCAAGGTCACAGCTGGAAACTGAACCGAGATCTCTGGAGTCCCAGTCAAGTGCCTTGTCCATGCAACCACCTCTCTATAGCCAGACGGCTCAGGTTATGAAAGTCACGAGGAAGATGGAAGCAGGGAGATTTTGTCTTCTCCCCCAAACTGAGGGTCCGCCTTGTCAGAGCTCCCAGCCCCCTGCTGGCCAGCACGTGAGGTTTCACATCAAATCGGAGAATGCAACTCGAACCCCCAGTGCGGAAGTGCACTGTGTGCCAATGACCGCCATCTGGCCTCAGTTCTCCATTTCTTAGGCATGTTTTCATAGGGTAAGCCTACACTGCACAAAACCTCTGCAGCAGCATGTCTCAGAGCCCAGGTCAGCTGACTCGGGCTTGCGCTGTGGGGCTAGAAATCGCAGTGTAGGCATTCAGGCTCAGGCTGGAGCCTGGGCTCCCAGACCCTCCCTCCTCCCCAGGTTTCAGAGACCAGGCTCTGGCCCAAGCAGGAACATCTACACTGCTATTATTAGCCTCCTAACGAAAGCCCCATGACTCCAAGTCAACTGACCCAAGCGCCGAGATTTGCTGCTATAGGGTTGTTGTTGTTTTTTGCTGCAGAGATGTACCCAAAAAGGCTTTTTTCAAATACATCAATCTTCCTTCCCTTACAAGTTTTGCTGTATATTGGGAAGCTGTATTTAAATAGATGCTGCCAGCCCTTAGCAGACTGAAGACGATTCAATCATAACTCGTAAACTCATTACGGACAGAGCAGATTTAAAAACATTACCCCCCCCCCACACACACACACGCATTCTGTGCACTGTACCTGTAGCCGAATTAGGAGAACTCTTGCATTTCTTAATCTGATATCTCTTCACTGCCACTGGTTTTCCTTGGTATTTTGCCTGATATATAATGGTTCCACTTCCACCCTGGCCAAGAACATTGTTTTCATTTTCACTGTATTCTAGTTTACTATTTTCCAGAAATAGTCTGCCAGTAATGTAAAAAAAATATATATATGTTTAAAGGAACTGTCAATTGTACAGTTAATCTGATTTTTTTCACACTTTTAAAAAGATTTTCATCTCAATAAAAGGTTTCCACTGCGAGGATGAGACTGTAAAAGTCACTTTGTTGTCCTTAGATATTTTGCATGCTGGTACACATTGCACATTTTTCTCACAGGAAGAGCGACGTGGGCAAACCTGCAAAATGGGCTGTCCACTGAGTCGAACATCTCTCATCGGAAACCAACAAGATCCCAAAAGGCATCAAGGTGCCAAGCTCCGTTTCTAGGCTGATGATGTAAATCCAGCTGATATGGACAACGTGTGGCCAGTTTAATAGGGTTTTACTTCCTTTGCCTTCCAGCAGGACTTGGCCGTGCTCTGAAATCTGATTATTCTAAGCAGCCCGCTGTTACCAGGCTGCAGTTCATCATTTCCCCACCCTTCCCAAGACAGCTTTTACAGCCACTCTGACATCAAACATTTCCACTTTCCTTGTTGTATTAGTCAAATAAAACTCTCACAAATGACACCCCCGATGAGGGCCCACATGCCGCAGTGTTGGCAAGTTTATCCAGAATGATCCATTAAAACTACCTGGAGAAAGGAACACCCGCTGTTAAAATGATTTATTTGATGGGCATACATGACTCAGCGCAAATGTTGGGAGCTCAGGGAGCAGCTGGTTAGAGCCCTCAGAGCTCTGCACCATGTCCAATCATAGGCACCGACTCCGGGGCTGGAGCACCCATGGGGAGCTCCTCACCTCCGCCTCTGCTTCGCCTCCGCCTCCTGCCCTGAGCACGCCACTTCTCCCCCTAGCTCCCAGTGCTTCCTGCCACAGCAGCAGCAAGCACTGGGAGGGAGGGGGCAGGGTGGGGAAGGCAGCGTGCTCGGGGAAGAGGCGGGGCTGGGCGGGGATTTGGGGAAGGAGTCCAATAGAGGCAGGAAGGGGGCAGAGTTGGGGTGGGGGCTTTGGGGAAGGGGTTGGAATGGGGGCAGGCAGGGGCAGGGCATGGGTGGAGTTGGGGCGGGGCCAGCAGGTCACGAGCTCCCACGGGTGCTGGGAAAAGTTGGCGCCTATGTGCCCAATAGAAAGATCTGAGTCATACAGACAGCATGAGCTGTAAAGGTCACAGGACTGCTGTCTAAGTGCCCAGATGTCCTTATGAAGGACCTCCACGCATTTTATACGCGAATTCAGTGTTTCCCAAACTTGGGACGCCGCTTGTTTAGGGAAAGCCCCTGG